>NW_026571153.1:19201453-19479067 GCF_026225935.1 Boleophthalmus pectinirostris | reverse complement strand
AGCTATAGACCATGCATTAAATGTATAAGTTGTCTGAAAGAGACACTTGTCTGATAAAAGAAATAATACTTATGCAATTGGGATTGCCAAAGTTATACTACTTCTATACCATGCAATAGAAAATAAAGTTACATTTTGAAGGTTACATACAAATTACATTTTAAACTGATAAGCCCATTTAAGAGAGTGATTTAATTTTTCCAACTAAAGCAATTGAAACTGAAACAGGACAAACTTTGAAGAAAATACTTTGTAATTTGATGTTGCATTATTCCATGTCTCAGATCACTAGTAGAACGATTGATTACTACTGCCTTAACACGAAATGCTCCTGTCTCCAAATTTTGTTACTGCTGATTCTCAGCTCTCACGTTCTGACTCAATAATGGGTTTGATGAAACCCTACAAATTTATCCATTGATTAAATAGAGATAAAACCTTCCTGAGTATGTGCTCTGGTCTCTTATTTTCGCCTGTCCCGAGTGTCATGTTGATTATGTACTATGTTATTCAAATATGTGTAACAGAATCTGGGAAATGTTAAAAGCTAAAGCTAACAAACTATTTTTAATTTATTTTGTTCATATAGGGGATTTATGTGGTAGCATCTTGCTCCCTTTATTTAGGTGGTGATTACATGTTTGATGTATCAAAAGGGGGAATTGTGGGAAATTATGTGCTGATCATGCTAATTCACCTAACATTATGGACTTTAGAATGACATGGGTGGAAAAACACGTGTGATTATCTGTAGGTCTACATAACATGTATTTCTGTACTGGAGTGTCATAAAGAACATGTTTTTTTTGGACTTTGAGATGCCATGAAGCAGCAAAACTGACATATGTGGTCCCCGTGACATGGTCCCACCCATGATAGAGGTACTGGGTCAGCAGTATTGTTCATTTTCTTGCTGTATATGCTGAATCAACAAGTTAATGTTTTGTCAAGATGTAGTATAAAGCTACCCCTGATTTTGAGTTGGGCAGTTGAGGCATTGTTCCGGGGTGACAGTTGTACTTGGTAATCAACTTGAATCCTCTCAATGGAAAATGACGAAATAAAGTGGCCTGTTCTCTCGGATTCTCCTGTGCTTCTTTTTAGGACACGCATGGAACCTTCCGAAAAAACCCACACAGAGAACAGAAAAAGGTGGATTGTCTTTACCAGTCGGCTGAGCAGGATGGTTGAATCTGTCACTGGTGAAGTTGGTCATGTGATGTGTGGTGAGCTGAAGGTGATGCCATCAGGGTGTTGGTACAAAAGCCTTCAGTAACAGAGAAGATAAATGATTATTTGTGCCAAAAATTAGTTTGTTCTAAGCACTAGTGAAAAGTATGGGTGCATGTAGCAGACTTTTATAACTTATTTATTGATTGTTGAGCTTTAATATGATGATTCATGTGTCATATGATGGTGAACCAAAGACAAATATCCAGTATAGTGCACAATAAGAGTTTCAGAGTTAACTGTAATACTCAATAATACACAGATAAGATTAAAGGAGATCTAGGCTATAGTTTTACAGTTTTTTTTTATTGAATACGGTTCACAGCTCATCCAAGCTGCTTCTTCAGTTCTGAGTTAGTGAAATAAAGTATTTTTTAAATGATTTTGATTTCTGTTACAAGTATTAAAGAGGCTCTATTTTCCTTGACATATTTAGATCATTGTGCTTCTGTTTATTGTTTTGCATTGTATTGTATTGCTTTGGACAAATCTTACAGCTAACTGTAGGAGAGTTTGATTAGAGCCTGGGAGAGATCACAAAATTGTTCAGACATGCATGGATGACACCACTTCAGGCATGTTTTTGATGAGGGAACGTTATAACATGGTAGAAAGCTCCAAAGAGTCGATTTACAGAATACCCCCTCTTTAATATAAAATAAAGAACAAGATCAGGAGAAACCCAAATTGATAATACCAGAATCCCATACATTTTAGAACATGTTAAACTACACGGTTATATAACAACTGGATATGTATGCAAGTATGTAGGACAGTATCTACACCACTGCTTCCCAAACTGTGGTACGGGTACTCCCAGTACAATGGTTAGACATTATTTTGAACTTCCTGCCTTATCAGAATGTTTAAAGTTTTTAGAGAGAGAAACATGTTTGTATGATGTGTGAAGCCTCCAGATATTTTTTCTCTAATTCAGCTCATTCAAGTGACTAGCATAATAAATTTGGCTACTGACCTGACGATGCAGGTGAGAGGATAGAGGCTGGCACCGAACACGAAGAATGAAAACACAGACTGCATGTCTTTTTTTTTTAAACTGGCAGCACCGCCCATAGATAACAAATGCCCGCCTGTGTCTACAGTAATGTCTCTGGTTTAAAATAAATCATGTGAGCAGCTGAACTATACTTTGTACGGACATGTGCAAAGGAAAACCAATGGAAAAAATATGAATCTATATTGTTTTATAGATGTTTTTGTCAGTGGTCACTTATGCCTTTATTTTCCTAAGTTTCTTTTTTTAAATGGAAGCCTGGTGGTTAATACCATTGCTGATTAAAAAAAAAAAAAAAACAACTTACATACAAAGAATGAATTACCTGCTGTGAGTTTGGAAAAGTTCTCCACCTTACTTCTCCCTCTCCAGATTGAGTGGGCCGTATGTACCATCAGACTACGAGGAAACAAAGGCAAATTTTAAGATCCTTCACTATGACAAAATAATTTTCTTTCACAGTAAACCAGCAAAAAAATGACACAACGTGTGTATAACAAACAATTAAATTAAAAACAGTTCTATCCATAAACTTTATAAAACATTCTATTTATTTATTAAATAAGACTTGAGGTGCATCTCTCTTTCGTTCTTCTCATTTACTTGTGCCCCATCTTCATTGTAAAAGGTTAGTTCAGTACTCACCTGTTGTACATGGCAGAAGTCTGATGCAAACGATCATAAAGGCTTTTTATACTTGACCGTCACCTGGCACTGCCCTCTGGGGATTACCGCTGCTTTCGATTGTCATTGTTTTTATTGTCTTGTCTTGTGCCATGACTTCTAAACATCATTGCTGAACAAGGGCTCCATCATCTGCCTGTCTCTTTTGAAAAGTTATTTCTTTCCCTGAAATGCTTCACAGTGTGACTTTAAACTCATTTATCATGAAAATACTATGCAGTCTTTCTGAGAGCAGATGTGACCTCTGACTTATCCTTGTGGCATAGCAGAGTGTAGACATTCTGCCAGAAAAGTTACACAGTGCACTTTCAATTCCTCATCGTCTCATCTCTTCAGCTACCAACCTCTAAATGTTATTTACATTGTGATAGACACTTTATAATTTGTGTGTAGAGTAGCCACAATAATGAGAACTATATTCTGCTACAATGAGCTTATATTCTGCGTGCAATGTCATTTACAAAAAATCATGCATCACTTCTTAAAAATCATGTGACATTGTGTTTATATTTGGTGTTGATCTTGAGTATGACAGCAAGGTTTATCTTTCATTCTTGTATTTACATAACGATAGTTTTAAAAGGACACCGTTCTAAACTGGACTGAGCCACCAGTTTTTTATTTTGTTATGTTTTTGTTTAGAGGTAACTATCTGAGCACTGCAATGAAATAATTATAGAAATATTTGAAAAGGCACTGAATACTGAAGGATAAGTCGAAATCAAATAGTTCTTTACGGATATTTAAAGGGGCTCTAAGTTCTATTTTTCATGCATAATGTTTCATCTTTCTGTGTATATTTTTTTCATGCAGGGCTCCCTCTGGCCCCATGGAAACTGAGTTTTTTGATACCATTCACTGGTTTATGTTCAGTCTCGCTTACTACTAGACAGTGTTGGGGAGTAACGGATTACATGTACCCCCGTTACGTAATCAGAGTACAAATTATGAGTAACTGTATTCCGTTACAGTTACTGTTTCAATGAGTGGTAATTGGATTACAGTTACTTTGCTGAAATAAGTGGATTACAAGGCAGTATTTTCCTGTTTTCACATTTTGTGCTACATCCCATTTATTTATTTTTTTATTTCGGTAATTCCACTCATTGCCTGAAGCCCAAACAGAACGCGCGCAATAAGAGCGATGGAAACGTCATATTAAAGTTGGCGGTGTCAGTCACACAGTGGAAGCAGCAGTGCATTGGTAAAAACGCATTTGTGTCTTGGAAATTCTTCTCCCGATGTGAGATTATATATAAAAAAAAAAAAAAAATATATAAATCGCCTACAACTTAAATGTGAAACCGGAGCTACTGGCACTGGTGAAAACAACCTGCACATAGACTCATAATATCTGCACCACTGTCCTATACAAAACACACACAACACACACACAAAACACAAACACACATACAAACACAAACACACACAAACACCTTTCATCGTCATCAACCTGAGAACCGCGGACCACGTCTCCTTCCGTAGTTACGCGCGGACACCGCCGTCTCGTGCGCCGCGTGTGGACGTGTTTTCTCGCGTAAACCGAGCTTCCTCATGTGCACCTCTAAACCAGAACTAACACCAGGACTAAACCAGGACTAATCCAGGACTAAACCAGGACTAAAGCAGGACTGAACCAGGTTTAAACTAGGACTAAACCACGACTAAACCAGAACTAAAGACCTGGTCTAGACCAGGTCTAAAAATCAGGACTAAACCAGGACTAAACCAGGTCTAAACAACATGACACCTAACAGTAGGTTGACATAATTTAAGGTGATCTCATATAAAAAATAATTTCTCTATCAATAATATTTTTAATATTAAGGAAGGCTTATCTTGTTACTGTTTTTTAACAGACAAAACCTCTATATTAAGATATCGTGGTCTTTGTTTCTCTACAGCAAAACAGATGCTTATTCATGGAGACTTGGGCTCAGACAATTTGAAGACAACAAACAAGAATTTTGAGGATGTGGTTGCTACATTCATGTCGTTTAAAAAAACATGACAATATCAAGTAATCCAAAGTCATCAGATTACGTTACTCACTTTAAGTAATTTAATGGATTACGTTACAAATTACATTTTGGGGTGTGTAATCTGTAATCTGTAGGGGATTACATTTTAAAAGTAACCTTCCCAACACTGCTACTAGATTTCATTATTATTATTTCAGGGTTTTATAATTTTAATCTGTCCCTCATCTGGACAATTCTCATCCACTAACTCGAGCCTTATAAATGCAGTTTCATAGATTGTTCTGTGGTGGTAAACTACTATTGTAGCCACAGCTGCCCTGGGACAGACTGACAGAAGTGAGGCCACGACTACCACTCAGACACACACATTCATACGTGGCATTGTGGGTGCGTGTTGCAATACAAGTTTGTGCCAATGCTGCCCCAGTGTGACACCTGATATTCTAGTGGTCTCCCATCCAAGTGATAACCAGACCCTGCCCTGCTTAACTTTCTGGGAAAAAAAACAAAAAAAAACAACATGGTTCAGATTTCTTTGAAGGAGGTTTGGCTAAAAATTACAAATATTCCACACAAGTGTATTTGGCTGCCAACAGTAACAAGCTCCATAGTTGACTGGGAAAACACATTGCCATTAGGTTGGTGTAAAAGAGCATTCGGTCTGAGAGCTTGAAACAAATGGTCTTGGAGTGACTCCACTTGCACTCTGGAGCAGGGCAAGTGAGGTGTGAAAGCACCCGACCTTGTGCCAACCTTTGCAGTCCGTGCTACCAGTAAAGTGCTTAGAATTGGATGAAAAATGCTTGAATCACATATATTTGTATGAATGGGCACTGTAGACCTGCAGTTTAACATGTTTGTCTGCACAGGTGAGCCTGCCTGTCTGTGAGCTAAGTTTTGGTCTGTCTGTGTGGCATTCAAAAAGGATATTCAGTCCTCATGGTGTATTCAGCCACAGATGAAAGAAAAGACCATTGTGTATTGCTGGATTTCAGATGACATCACAACATTCTATAGGCAGTAATGTTTAAGACAGATATGGGCAGCTAAAATAAATATTTAGTCCAGTTCACTATATACTTTTGTGGGAATTTGCTAAACTATATATTTTTGGAAAGGTTATTGTGTATAGAGTCAAAAAATCAATGTTTTCATTTCATTAGATGTCTGTATGTAAGAGTTTTTTGGCAGTCTTTTTTTTTTTATTATTCAAAATGGCTGCTAAAAAACTCTTTTCGAAATATGTCAGCCTCTGAATAAGTTGAAATGTTGATTTTAACTGCTAAACCCACATTTTTAGGATCAGGGAATCAAATGGTGCTAGTTACAAAGCTGTAAGACTTACCCACATTAACCCTTAGATGAATAAGTGTGTCACAAATGACCCGGTTTGTTGTTTTCATGCAATTTCATTGTAATATTCGCATGTAATACTCCATGTTCCTCCATGTCTTATTCTAAACTCACTTAAACTGATTTTACTTCTCTGTTCATTTGGCGTTCAAACTAGATATGGAAACCTACAGTCTTGGGTTAAAGGGAAGGTGATGTGTTTTGTATTTGGTTTGGACTGAACTGGTCTAAATGTGAACCAGATTTTGACTGGTTTATGTGGGGTTTATGGTGATGACTCATCAGTGATGTATTAACACAAAAACATTTTTAAAATTTTATATTTTACACTTTAAATTACATTTTCTGAATAACATACACAGAATATGGGTATATGCTCAGAATATACAGAATTACACAGTTACACAGAATTACACAAAATAAGTGATAGCCCTTCCTATTCTTGAGAAGAACCCCTGCAGAGAGAAGTGACTGTCCAGCACAAACACATCTGTGAGTCCCGAAGATATGAGGCTCTGTAGCTCATGGTGGATGTCAAAGGCCGAGTGATTGATCAGCTGCTGCATCCTCAGTTGATCTGTGGACCGGAGGAGACTCGCAGACCCTGAGGCAAGAACTAAAGATGGGAGGTAGTCACTGATGGGAGCCAGGAAAACTGCCAGGCGTTTCTCTACTTTTACATGACCCCCAATGGCTCTGGCCTTGGTAAGTTTTCCAATGGCCTTTTTAATGTTAACAGTCAGAAGTAGAAAGACTTTGCATCGAGTGTTCTGATGATGGTCAAACCTGGTGAGTGCAACGAAGGGCACAGCCCCCAGATGTGCTTTGGAATATCTGTAGACAAGATCCTGTTGGAGACAGTACAGCTCCACAGACTTCAGGGCCTCCTGGAGGTCTTCTAGAGCCTGGTCTATGCAGTCTGGGTCTTGGTTGTTGTCCTCCTGGGCCAATCGTGCAAAGGCTCGGTTGTAAAATGCGATGGCTGCCCAGCAGTGGTCCATCTCTATGGCCCTGGAGTACATGAGGATACTGTCCTTGAAGTGTCCTTGTTTGAGCAGCTTGTTTCCAAACAGAGTGTAGTGGTGCAGATTGGACATAGGAGAATGGCCCTCTCTGAGACTGTTTCTGGCTCTCTCCAGATCTGAGGACAGTTTATTCTTTTGGACATCACTGGGCTCTTTGTCATTGTCGTTCATGAGGAGCCACATGCCCCAGAACTCATGCAGTGCACTGACATCAGACTCTGCAGGCTGGTTACTGTTGCTTTGGTAGAAATCATCAATAAACATCTTCATCTCTGGAATTACAGTTTCCAAATAATCTTTTAACTTCTCTGCTACACTTTCATCTCTAACTTTTTTAGCCAACTCTACTCCACTATTGGGTCTGCTGGACAGGATCTTAGACAATGTTTGGGACAAATCAGTGTCATACTGACCACTGCAACGTGCCCTTAGCTGCATCTCAAACTGGTCTCTATACAGTGGTACTAGAGTGAACAGGTCCCTCAGTAGTGTCAGCAGACCACGGCCTAGCACCAACATTTGGAGTGTTTCTGGGAGGTGTTCTGAGTAGATGATGAGCTGTGCAGAACCTGGACTCCCTTTTCTCCCTGTGCGTCCAAAGGCCTGAGCCTCGACTCGGGCGTTCAAGGGCATTAATGTCTGCAACACCAACAAACCTCCGGCCGAATTCACAGATTATATTTTAAAATGTGTTAACTCACAAACTGAATTCATTTTTAAAGACCTTGTTGACATGTTTCAGATGCTAACTACAAGCCTTTTTCAGGACTGTCACCACTTCTGTTACTTTCTGAGACTGAGCTACCTGACCATGCCTTCTTTCACCCGATGCTATTTGTACCTCGCTTTCTGATTTTCATCATCTCCCCTCCTTGACCCAGTGTTTGAACTTGTTTTCTGCTCTGTCCATAATGTTCTTTTACAGTGATTTTACAGTAGCTGATTTCATGCTTGTCCTGTTTCATCTATGTATGATGATTTTAGATGATTTGCAATAAATTTATTAAATCTATATTGTCTTACAGTTTTGTTGTTGTTGTTGTGTTTTTATCTTAAGGATGCACTAACATTCTGCCAGAATGTGTGTTGTATTACCTTACATAAAAGGAAATGGAAATTATAGAAAAATATATCAGCACAGTCATGTGAAAAATCATACATAGGTGAAATAGGACCATTTTATCTCTCTTCACCAAAGGGAATATAAGGAGACATAGGGAAGACTCACCAGATGAAAAAAAGAAAAACAGATCATTGCAAAAGGAATAATCACAGCATGGACTAGGACAGGGTAGAAAACACTTGGTAAGGACATTTTTGAAATCAGGTACGGATGGCATCAACATAGATGATGGAGCATTTCTTCTATCACACACCTGGGACACACTATTTACACACTTGTCACCCCTCTCTCTGTAACTGCTGCAGTGAACCTCATCATTTTGTTCTTCAAATGTTCGTATTAAACTGCTCTACATGATCCTGATGTCCCGTCAAAAAAAATCTTCTTCATAACATAGAGCCTGGCTCCAGATTCTCTTCTGTAACTGTGAGCATTAGCACTCGCTTAGTCCACTTCTTTTATACAGTCTATATCTTAATGTCTATCGTTAATACTTATCAGAATCGGGTCGGATTTAATCACTGCTATGTCGGACGTGGGCCGGGCTCAGACAGAAAAATTCGTCCCGATCCACACTCTAGCTAGCCTATAGACTTAGTTATTGTGAATGAGTTGAATAAAGTTAATAATTAATACCCCATAGAAATGTAATATCCCATATTTATAAAAGAACCCATGTTTGCGAAACTTAAAAGAGGACAAACTGAATGTGTTTGTATTAATAATGTTTTTTTTAGAGTCTGTCTGTCTGACTGAAAGTGTTGTTTTTAGTCTTATTTTTAACATCTCCTTTTGGTTATCTGACAGTAGCTCACAAGAACATGCTAACAGTAAAGGCCGTGATTTAAAATACATCACGTGAGCAGCTGTACAGTGGTTTGTACGGACATGTGGAATGGAAAACTCAAATGGCATACTTTTGCTTTTGGCTTATTTATCCCGTATGCAGTATAAATGCCTATGTCATCAAAGCAAGTGTAAAGAGGTAAAATAAATATATATATATACATATTTATTTATTTATTTTAGCCAGCTCAGATGTTGTCACATTATTTACCTACCATCTTGGATCATCCATTCCTCAAAACAGCCCACAACAATGGGTAAAATCCTCCATCTGAGGTTCTGACCAAATCTGGAGATGGGTCACTGCTCCTGACAGATTTCCATAGCAGCTGTGAAAGATGGGTCAAAAGCAGAAGACAGATTTCCCTATGAGGACAATAAAGTGTACCTTAAAGAAGACCTTTTGTGCTTGTGTCAGCTATATAGTTATAATCTATGACACCTGTGGATCATTATGTTATAATTTGGACATTTTAATTGCAATATTCATCTAAAACGACTTAATAAACGATACAAGTCCACTGACTTCTGTGTTAAAAAACTGCCCAGTGGGACACTGAGATGGGTGATTTCCCATAGAAAACAAAACAAAACAAAAAAAACCCCAGGAATGAACCAAAACTGAAAGTTGAAAGATGTTTTGTTTAAAATGCACTGGAGCATCTTGATCTCATAAAAGGGGAACAAAATGCAAAATAAACATGAAATGTTTATACAACCAATGTGGTTGGTTCCTCCCAGAATTCCCCTGTGGATAATTCATGGGGCTGTCACATGCACCTATATATGTCTTTCATTTTCATTATTCTAAGGAATGTTTTTTTTTTTCATAATTGTATTCATATATTTTTCAATTCCGTTAAGTAGAAATAATATATACACATGTTATTGTATTGTCTTTGCAACATACAAAAATGAAATTACAGTGAAAATGCAACACTGTACCTTTCACAGATTAACAACCCTAATCTCAACCCAGCCTACCCTGCACAGTACCAGTGGTGGGGGACTAATAATAAATTATTAAAAAGGTTTCTGAAACCTGTGAATGAAACATAACTGTTTTTGATGAGGTAACAACATTCTAACTAGTGCTGTCATGCGATTAAAAAAATTGAGAGATTAATTAATTATGATCTGTAATTAATTAATCTAATTAATCTCATTTTAATCTCACCTAAAAATGTCTGAGAAAAGCCTTCAATTTGAGGTATTTTCATTTAAATTCATTATTACATTATTGTGGCAGATCAAAAGACTGATATAGATTAAAAAAAAGTGACTTTATAAAGTCATTTATTGTTTAACAAATCTCTTCAAATTGGCTGTTGAGCCCAAGTCTCCATGAATAAGAAACTGTTTGCTGTAAAGTAGCAAAGACGAGGAAATCTGAACATAATAACTTTTGTCGACTTAAAGACAATAAAAAGTCCAGTCTTTCCTTAACCATATTAAAAATATTATTGATAGAGAAATGCTTTATATATGAGATCACTGGTTTTAGTCCTGGTTTTAGTCCTGGTTTAGACCTGCTTTAGTCCTAGTTTAGTCCTAGTTTAGTCCTGGAATGGGTTAATCCTGTTTTAGTCCTGGTGTTAGTTCTGGTTTAGTCCTGGTTTAGACCTGGTTTAGACCTGGTTTTAGTTCTGGTTTTAGTTCTGGTTTAGTCCTGGTTTAGTTCTGGTTTAGACCTGGTTTTAGTTCTGGTTTTAGTTCTGGTTTAGTCCTGGTTTAGACCTGGTTTAGACCTGGTTTAGACCTGGTTTTAGTCTTGGTGTTAGTTCTGGTTTAGAGGCGCACAGGAGGAAGCGCGGTTTACGCAGCGTAGCGAGAAAACACGATCCACACGCGGCGCAGTGTCTACGGAAGGAAACGTGGTCCGCGCGTTCTCAGGTTAATGACGATGATGAAGGTGTGTGTTTGTGTGTTTGTGTGTGTTTGTGTGTGTGTTTGTGTGTGTTTGTGTGCGTGTCCCCTCATGTGGCAGGTCACTATAGGACAGTAGTGCAGACATCATGAGCCTATGCAGGTTGTTTTCACCAGTGACATTTAAGTTGTAGGTGATTTTATATTTGTTATTTTCTTTTAAATTTCACGTCGGGAGAATAATTTCCAAGACACGAATGTGTTTTTACCTGTGCACTGCTGCCTCTGTTCTACTGGCTCTTCGACCTCGTCCATTGTGTGACTGATGCCGCGAACGTGAACATGACGTTTACATCACTGTTACTGCACGCGTTTTGTGTGGGTTTCCGGCAATGAGTGGAATTACCGAAATAAAAAAGTGTATAAATGTGTTTTTGTGTGTGTGTGTTGTTGTCCCAACAACACATAAAAACAGGTTTTATAATAAAGCAACTCACATACAGAAACAGTAAAATTAGAGATTAAAAATGAGATTAACGTGATTAAAAAACATAACGCGCTAAATATGACTGTAATTAATTAATCGCAATTAACGCGATAATTTGACACCCCTAATTCTAACATTACTTAGCGCTCACAAGAGTCGTTTTGCATAATATAGGACCAATAAACATGGTTTAACAAACTAAGGTCTTGTTATTTATTTTTATTTGTCATATAATATTTTATTGTGTAATTCAGACAGGTTTTGGCCCTTGTTATCATTATAGTTCCTAGGTAACATATCACTAAATAGGTCATATCTGCTGCTCATGTTTGACCAGGAAGTAGAATTATAAGCTTCACAAAATAAAAAAAAAACAAATACAAAAGACTACAGGCTCGTTTTTAGGTCAGATTTTAAATATAATGATGGCAATTATGTCTAAGGGAGATTAGTACTCTGCCCTGTCATGTGCCTTTTAATAGAATCCTTATAGTTTAACACTGAGCTGGAGGACAAGGTGGATTTCTATGGTGAGATTTGCTGTTTAACTGTCAAATTGCAAATTTGCTTATTTTTATGGTTAATATCTCTGGAATTACTGGGATTATCCACATAAAATGTTTTCACTGTCAGCAAAAATAAACAGTAATGAAATCTTCTTTTCACAATAGTTTCAGGAAGTTGTGCCTTTATTCAACCCCAAAGGACTAACTTGTGAGCTGAAAGGACTTTCAACCATAAGCTTAATATAACACATTTGTTTGTGGATGCAGTGCCTTACAAACACTGATACATTTGTGGATAATACATTTGGATATTTCTCATAGAGTTACACAGGCCCATGATCGCCATCTAAGATTATGATCAAATAAAATTCAAGAAAGCAGCCAAAAGCACTACGCATATTTTCAACAGGATTATCAAACTAATCTGTATAAACATTACATCAAAATGTGAGCTAACAATAATACCAAGGTGTATGAAACTTCCACTTTTTCTTTCGATTTTGCCTTCACCAGAGACATTAGCAAAACAAGCTCTAGAACAGTTCTCAAACTTTTCACACAAACTGCAAAGAGTTTGTCAGAATTATTTAAACATTTTTTGTTTCTTGTATTGCTTCTTCAGAAATTATGCAGTTCTGTTTATATATATATTATTTGAAAAGCAGTTTTTGTGCATTATTTATTTTAATGATTTATTCTTCTATTGCTGCAACTTAATTCAAATTATAAATCATATGTTATGTCCAGACAGTTACTCTTTAGGTTACTCACACTGACAGTAGTTCTTTGGCCAAATACTACATTCATACCATACTGCATACAACTGTACAACACTTCACCCTTATGTAACAGATAACCTTATAATCATTATTTCATCTTTGCACTGTTTATCCTTATGACCTCTTTTATATAGCTGATTTATATTTATATTATTAATTTCTATATTTTATTTTACTTGTACATACATTTATACAATTATGCCTTATTTGACACCAGTCTCTTGCTATTTTTGCTACTTATTTCGAATCTATTTTTATCATTTATATTTTAACTCTTTGCTATTATAATATATTGTGATGTGTGCACTACTGTGTCCAAATAATTTCCTAAATACAGTTTGAGCATTTCTATGTTAAATCATCTTTTTATAGATCACAAACCTGACATAGATCACAGACCTGACATGGAAAGTCACGTACGGAACATATTTGTAGGTACTCATATTTTATAATTGAGACTCTGTGGTGTCTATGATGGAGAGGAGGACATTAGACAAGCTGCTCTCTGGAAAACAGTAGTCACTCTCTGAGCTAATGCTGGGGCAGAGGTGCTCTTTTATCTGCTCCACAGACACACTGTCCTTTTTACTTGGAGCTATTAGACTTTAAAATACATCAGTGTAAGACAGGGGTGAGCAGGAGAGAAATAATTTATTGATTTTATTGTATTTATGGTTCTGACAAAAGCTTTATGTTGAAAATATTAAATTAAATGATTATGTTTTTCTCATTTTTGTACTCTCTATTAACCCTATACATATATAATTTAAACCTTTCAGTTAACCCAAATATATCAAATGTTACATCCAGTTACAATACTCTTACTTGAGCCATCATTTCCCCAATTAGCCTATTAACATACTCTTACATGAGCAGTATAATTTTGAAGTAACACTACTCACACTTGAGTACAATTTTGGTTGCTCTACCATCTCTGGTAATCTAAAACCACTGGATTATATTTCTATATTGAATTGAACTGAATTTCCCTTTGGGGATCAATAAAGTATTATCTGTCAGTCTGCCTGTCTGTCTGTCTGTCATTATTTTATTTTACTGGTGCATATACATTTATAATTAGACCCATACCTTATTGACACCAGTCTCTTGCTATTTTTGCTACTTATTTTTTATTTAATATTACCATTTATATTTTACTCTTTGTTATTATAATTGGATACTGTGATGTGTGATCTACTGTGTCCAAATAATTTCCCTTGTGGCTCAATAAAGTTTGTCCAAGTCTAAGCTCAGTAACTTTGGCGCCCTCTTGCGGTTGACAACTATAACAGCAACATCATTCCCTGTGTGTGTGATCCTCCACCAACCTGCACCTTCTCATGAATTCATTTTATTGTTACAGTACATAATATTTTGACTCAGAACATTGATTTTCACTCTGCAAACTTGTGGTTGAGTTATTTGACAGTTTTTAGTAACTACTTTTGAAAACGTGCAACTATTAAAAGCAACATTTCAGAGGCGTGTCTGCAGCTGGCGTCACTAACCGGGTCACACCGCCCGGTTGAACGGCTCCTGTAACCGGTCCGGGCGCATTCATTCTCGGCTGTCTTCTGTGGGATGGGAGCGGAGGAGAGACCAGGGCCAAGCATCCAGGAAGCGAGACAAAGTACTTCAAAACAAAATCATGAGCGCAAAATGTACCAAAGATAGTGTACCGAGGTAAGGACTTCAAAATGACACTTTATTTCTCGTTATAAACATTAACATTAAATTTACAGCTAAAATAAATACATTCATGTGATGCTGTTGAGCTTTAATCAGTTTAGAAAGAATATTTTATCAATTAACTTTTATTTTGAAAGGGTGTGGCCCAGAAGTGTACCTATGTCTACGCTTGTGCTTGTTACAGGTGAGTGAGTCAGTCAATTGCAGCATGTCACTCCAGCACGCGATTGTTATTTAAACCAAGCGTCAACTTATTTCCATATTTCTATCTACAATTTTAACAAAACTTTGGTTAAAATGATTGGTGCGGCTATGGTAAGTTAAATTAATCCATTTCCAATTCTGAAAGTTTAAGAGGACAAATAGGTACTGTTCATTTTTTAAACTAAAATGCATTTTCATCTGTATTCAATCTTGTTTTAGGAGACTGTGGAAGAAAATGGCGGATTAAACGAACCAACTTCACTTAGAGACAGACGACCAGTAAGTTTTTGTATTTTTATTTTGCGTTTTTAGTTTTTTTTCTTTCTTTCTTTTTTTCTTTCTTTTTTTTTTTTTAGCTAATAGGCATTAAAAAAAATTGCAAACCTAGCAATCCTGTGTTCATGCAAAACATAAAGAAAACGAAGATTTGCGTGTGAAAATAAATAAAATAATATAAACAAAAACATACAGATGATGAGGGTGAAATGTACTGATATAGTGATAGTTCTATGAAGGGTATGCTTGCTAATTTTTCTAGTTTGATGTTATGGTTAAAGATCGGAATTGCAGACAAACATTCTGATATAGTGGCCTACATTTGGAGCTGTACTATTATAAAGATATATTACAGTTGCAATCCCTGTAGCCTTTAATAGTATTTTAGATGAGTTTGTCTTTTTGTTTTTTATGGTAATACACTAACCTAGATGACTTAAGGGATTAGGCCAGTATAATAGAGAAATGAGTTCAGTGATGTCAGTAGTGAAAACCATGGCTTAGTGTTGTTTAACTGGTTGATTTATATGTGACTGATGCTTACAGGGCACTTAATGACAACTTTGGGAAGAAAATAAAATTGAGTTTGTATATATATTTTTTTCCGAATCAAAATTCTGTTCATTGTGCGTGTTTTAATCATGTCCAGAAGAGAGAAGACTGAAATCTGAACTGATAAACTAATACAAGAATCCCATGCATTTCAGAACATGTTTGTAGAGGTTTAAGCTACAAGATTACCCGTTTTGCACAGAATAAGACCTATTTTGAGATAGAATATTTTGTTATTTGCATTCAAACCTAATTTCGCATAATTTGCGAACATTCAACTGTGATTAATGTTGCAGGCCTAGTCAACTACAACATTTGACATATAGGTTTATTTCAAATATTCTGCCTTATAGTTTATTTATCAATTTATTTTTCCGTATATGTTTTATAATTGGTTTCTGACCCTGTGTGCTTGGATTACATAATGTTCATTTAAGTGTTGTTATTGTATATTGCTGTTATCTGATCTGAACACGTGTTAGCAAGTCAGTTAGCACGTGTCAATTAGGGATGGGACGATGTCGTGAGATAAAATCACCACAAGATTGTTCACACATAAGGAAACAGGTCTTGTGTGATTTTTGTTGTGTTTTGAATAAAAAAATAAATAAAAAAAAGGTTAAGTGCTGGTGAGTTACATTTCAAGTTGTTAAAAGGGCATTGGGCAATTTTTCTGGTGGAGGGTTCGTCGCCTGCTTGTCTTCATGGAGATGTTTTTTTTTGCTTTGCCTGGAATGTTCCACGGTAGAGACTTAACCTTTCTATTTCAAGAGAGACAACTGGAGGCTACAATTACATAATCAGATCTGTGGAGATGCAACCATATTCACAGATAAAATGACTGTATTTTTGAGCAATATAAACACCCATAAAGAATACATGCTGGATAAAACGTGTTAAATGTCAAACCACAGAACATCCCAGGCAAAGCATTAACGTCTCCATGGAGATAAGCAGGTCATGGAACCTCCACCAGAAAAGTTACACAATACACCTTTCACTAAATCAAAAATAGTAGAGACAAAATTTTGAACTGCATTGCACAACTTATTCAGTTTTATTCTCATGGACCCAACCTCACATCTCAACCGATGTCAGTTAATATCAGTGCAAAAACATGGACCCTCTTAAAATGAACGTTGTGTTGTGTCTCTAACTCCAGAGTGTTGAAGCTCTGCAGAACATGCTGAAGAAAGTCTCTCAAAGTCCTTTTCACAGCAAGTACCAGGTAAATTGCTTTTACCTGCTCAGGTACAGGGCTATGGGGAGAAGAGCTCATATTTTACTGTTGTATTTTTCTCTTTAGACTTAACATCTGAAGAATAATTCACAGAGTTACTGGATTCAAACAGACAGATAAATGATCAAAAATAAGATATTCACTACAAATTTAAAAGCCTAAGAAGTTACAAGTATTAAAAAAAAACTATGAATAATTATAGGTTTTGGTGTTGTCTTCAGAATCAGAATTTATTTGTCATTTCAGTGTAAAAATACACAGACACGAAACATTGTTCTCACATCCAAGTTATCAGCAGCATAAAAAACAATACATCTTCTTATTTGTTATGCAACAGTTCATATTTTTAAATAATCTCTCACGTAGACTCTGACTCAGGACCTCCTCTGGGCGGTCCAGACTAAGTCCATGTCTGAATTAAGCAGGGTTGGGCCTGATTAGTACTTGGATGGGAGACTGCTGGGAATATCACAGTGGAGCAGCAGTGGCTCTAGTGGAAACTGTCAATGTGTCTTTAGGCAAGACACTTCACCTCTATACTTAAATACTATTACTCACTGAAGTATATTATTGTTTTATTGTCCTCAGAGCGGGTTACTGACCATGGATAAAGATCTGTCTGCAGCTACACAGGTAAAAATAAACTCGCTTTATTTTTAGTTTTACCGATCCTCATTATGTAAGCTTGTGTTAGCGTTGTGTGTGCAGTATTTGTGAATGAACTCTTAAACCTTTTATCATGACCCTCTGATCTTTTTGCTTAATACATTTCCTGTTTCTCTGTCTCATGATCTGTGTTTTCTGCTGCATCTTGCATTGATCATGATCTACTGTCTGATACCTGAGCCACCCACCATTGTTCAGTGGATATCAAAAATCAGACATTTTTATACAATGGAAATGTTAATGACTCAACTACAGCTAAAAATGCCAATCGAAGTGGGGTCCAATTATTGACTTTCTCAAATAGAGCACTTATGCCTTAAAAGAGCATTGTGCAACTTTTTTGGTGGGGGGCCCGTCAATTGCTTTTCTCTAGCTTTGTCTAGAATGTTTCACAGTATGTTATTAAACCATTATATCTTTACGGAGACTAAACCAGACCAAGTTATAGGTCAGATCTGTGGAAAAACAACCCCACTCACAGTCAGAATGCTTGTTTTTGCTAGATATTTTTGAGCAATTAACCCACCTGTAAATGAATAGAATAGATAGAAAGATAAAGCTGTTTAATGTCATACTGTGGAACATTCCAGATTGGACAATGACATATTCATAGAGGTGACGGACCCGCAACCGATAAGTTACATAGTGCAAAGTGATTTTGTCTATTTATATAAAAGTTAAAAAAAAAAGATCATTGCGCTGTGTCATTGCTTCTGTTACACGTATCAAACTTGTGTTTGTTTTGAAAATCCTGTTTGCTGAGTCATGCGTCTGTCATCTGCTCAGTGACAAACAAAACAGAAATGTCTTCCTCTGTTGACAGAATGGAGTCCACAAGCCCTCAGCTAACCCGTTCTACTCCTACTACCTGGTGAGTGTTCAGTGACCGACCCTTGCACATCTCCTTTGCACCTCTTGGTTTGTTGTTTATGCAAAAAAAAAAAATCCAGGCTAAAATTTTAGTGTAGTTTATTCTAGTTTTGCAGTGACAGTAATTCTAACAACAACTAGGATGCTAACTTTGTACCTCCTGATTATCAGACAATAACAAACTTTTTAATTAGATGCAGACAACAGGCAGCTTATTTATTTTGACCTCTAGGGGTGCTCACACAATAAATCTATACTGGGGCAAGAGAAAGTTTGCTTACATATTAAAAAAAAATGAGTACAGGACATATTTTTTAAAGAGGTTATGTTTTATTCAGCTTTACTAATAAGTAGTTATTTTATTGCAGGAAAGCACCAGTCCATCAGAGGAAAATTCAACTGAAACATCAACAGACCCTCCAAACATGGACTCCATCTTTGGTCTTCCTCCTGAATCTCAGAGTTCGCTAATGGACTCACTGGCATCTGTGGGAAACCAGTCTAATTTATATCCACAAAATGACTTTCTTTCTGTTAAACCAACTCAGGATATTTTCCTAAAGTCAAAATTATCTCCAGATTTTCATGACGTGACTCTTGATTCGCCGGATTTATTTAGAACCACGCCACCTTCCGCCTTGCTCAGCAGCAACAAGTCAGACACTGAGGATTTAATTGTAGCAGCTCATTCAAAGGAAGTGAGCCAATCTTTCAACACTTCTGACAGTTTGTTCCACCCTACACCATCCTCAAACCCATTTTACTCAACAAATTCCAGTAATTATGACAAAGAAAACCAGTCCCCAGCATCTGTTAAAAGCAATGATATTTTCAGTACAAATGCAAATGAGAAATTGGATATTTTTTCACCGTCCAGTTTAAGCAGCGTGGACCCATTCCCGAGTCAAGTTACGAGGGATATTGACTTTTCCAGCTTAGAAGATCCGTTTGCAGATTCCCCTTTGAAATTTTCCGATCCCTTCCAAAATGCATCGCTGGATGCTTCTGATGTTTCATTTTCACCCAAAGCAAACAACGCTGTTGATACAGTTAAAGTTCCACCGAGCAGACCCAAACCTCCAAGGCCCACTCCTCCCGTCCGGACCCCCAAAGCCACCTCCCCTTTGTCAGATAAACCAAAAGAGATCGTCCTCACCACTCCACAGGGGTCCCAGCACAGTATACTGCAGCCCACTCCATTTGTCCAGGCCAACAGCCCGTCTGAGTCACCCAGCCAGTCACCAAAACTCACAAACGTATGTAGTTTTTATTTATTTTATTTTATATGACCACATGGGCTGATTGTACAATACATTTTAACTCATTTGATAAATTGATTGATTTATATGGGCGCTATGTATGTTTCTATGTTTTGGGTAATTTTTTATCTAATATCTCTTGCATTTATTAATTTACTGGTGTCTTTTACATTAATTCTTGCCATGAACTACTTGTCTTCATGGAAATAGAGAAGTTAAACGCTACTGGGAAACATTCCAGGGATACACAATAACATTTCCATGGAAGTTACACTGATTCTTGACCATAGGCTGATTGGTTTTGTGCCCAACAGACTGTGCTATAGAAAGACAATAGAAATAGAACACTGACTGGTTAAGTTAAACATCCAGGATGATAAAACTAAGCTCATTATCAGAGTATTATTGATAAACGATTGAAATACAAGACCAGTTAGTAGCCTTAAAGGTGCACTAGGTAACTTTTCTGGTGGACATTATCCATCCTCTGCAGTTGACCCATTCTAAAATCCCCTGGGGCAAACTGTCGTGGGCAGTGGGACCCATCTCCAGATCTTGAACTAGTCTTGGTGAGGATTATTTTAGCTGGAGGATCAGATCTATTGCACATGTTTTAGGTTGATGGGGCAAACTTGAGAACCCAGAAGAAACCCACTGCCACACACTACAGGAGAATTTGCCTGATTCTGGCTGCACTTTCCTTCTGAGTCTGCCCTGAGTTTGGGAAGGCGCGGCCTGACTTTGTGTCTTGTTTGCGATTTTGTAGCCACTGCGTGTGTGTGGTGTCAGCGTGACTCTGAGTTGCTCTGTCAGATCATGACCACCAAAAATCTGCAACACTACGGTAACAGGCAATAAAACAGTGTCGGGGGCAGAAGAGTGATGGACATAGAGGCGCAAGATACAAACTCGAAATAGCGCAAATAATTATTGCTCACCTCTCGTGAAGATGTACATTTAAACTACAGCATCTCATACACGTTCTCCATATAATTTGTCCTCCAAATAATGACCCCTGGTCCACAAAACAGTGCTGTTAATCCAGTTTGAAGCATTCTTTAAAAGTAAAAAGGTGAGAGTTAGAGCCCGACCGATATGGATTTTGTTGTGGCCGATATGAAACCGATATAATGAAAGTTGGAGCTGCCGATAGCCGATATAATCACCGATATATTTAGTGATGTAAAAATTCACTGTAAATCTTGAATTGATTAAAAAACTTAGGTTTGGCTCTAGTGGATTCTAAATTGGGTTTATTTAGGCAACATTTATTGTTATTTTGACTCTTTACATCATATTTACAAACAGTAGATTGGCCTAATGGCATTTTTGCATCACATTCTAGCTACTAGTGATGGGTATTCCAGTTTTTTTTTTTTGGAGAACCGGCTCTTTTGGCTCGGCTCACTAAAGTAGCTGGCTCTTTCGGCTCCCAAGCGACTCTTGAGATTGTTTTGTTGCAAGCAGGACTAAACCAGAACTGAACCAGGACTGAGTGTCGGGACTCGGTTTCTATCTCTCTCCCTCACTCGAGCCCAAGATTAGTCCTGGTTTATTCATTTTATGCTGAACTGCAGCCAAATATGCACTTTTTTTAAAATCATTTATCATTTAGAAGTGCAGTGCTCTGATCTTTTGAACACTTAAGAGTCTCAAATCGACTGGTTTTAGATGGGAAACAGCTGACACGATCGCACTCACAACTGTGTAGACTACAGTCCCTGACAAAAGTGTTGTCGCTTATCCATTTTGTAGAAACAAAAGCTTATAACTTGACTTTAAATTAATCGATTGGTTTTAGAAATGTCTCATATGAAAGCTAAAACCCTCCCAAATTATGCTCAATATACTAAAAAAAAATTGCTTCACTGAAAAAAAGATTGATCATTTAATGAACACAGAAAGGTCAGATTTTGGCAAGACAAAAGTCTTGTTGCCTTGTCATATGATGCACCCAATCCTAGATTACAGCCTCACCTGTGATCAGTTACTGATCAATCAATTAGTGGGTGTGTATAAAAAGAACCCCAGCACACCAGACCTTCACATCAACTGCAACTTGACCTCTGACAACATGCCTAAGATCCACCCTGAGACCAAACGTTAATTATCAAGAGGCTGAAGACCAGATCCACTGCTGAGGTGCTGACACCTTCAATGTGTCTCAGCGTCAAGTACAAAGAATAAGAAAAAGATCTGAAATGACTGGAGATGTTTTTGACAAGCCCAGGTCCGGCAGACCCCGCAAGACAACTGCTCGGGAGGACCGTTTGTTGATTCAAAAAATCAAGGCCAGCCCCTTTTCCACTGCAGCAGAGCTCCACCAGGCCTGGTCACCTCAAGTCCCTGTGTCAAACAGAACAGTTTGTAGAATTCTGTCTCGAAATGGCCTCCATGGTCGAATCAGTGCACAGAAACCAGCACTAAACAAAAGGCAATTAAAAAAAACCGTGTGGCATTTGCCAAGGCCCACAGCCTGCTAAAAGGATGGACACTGGAAAAGTGGCAGAAGGTGGATTTCTCAGATGAATCCTCGGTTGAATTACATCACAGTTGCCACAAATATTGCAGGAGACCTACTGGAGCCTACATGGATCCAAGATTCACCCAGAAAACAGTTAAGTTTGGTGGCAGAAAAATCATGGTCTGGGGTTACATCCAGTATGGGAGTGTGCGAGACATTTGCAGGGTGGAAGGCAAATATCAATAACCTAAAAATATCAAGAAGTATTAGCTACCTCTTACATTCCCAACCATAAAAGGGGTCAAATTTTGCAGCAGGATGGTGCTCCATCGCATAATTCTATCTCGACATCAAAGTTTCTCAAGGTGCAGAAGATCAAGGTGCTCCAGGACTGGCCAGCCCAGTCACCAGACATGAACATCATTGAGCATGTCTGGGGTAGAATGAAAGAAGGAAGCATGGAAGGCAAAACCAAAGAATCTTGATGAACTCTGGGAGGCATGTAAGACGCTTTCTTTGCTATTCCTGATGACTACATCAACAAATTGTATGAATCATTGTTGGAACCGCATGGATGTGTCCTTCAAGCTCATGGAAGTCATACAAGATATTAAATATGGATCTCACAGCACCACTACTTAATTCACTGACGTTATGCAACATATTTTTGTATTTGAAGTAAATTATTTGTTCAATTTTCTGTAGGCGACAAAACTTTTGTCTTGCCAAAATCTGACCTTTCTGTGTTCATTAAATGATCAATCTTTTTTCAGTGAAGCTAATTTATTTTAGTTTATTGAGCATAATTTGGGAGGGTTTTAGCTTTCATATGAGACATTTCTAAAACCAATCGATTAATTTAAAGTCAAGTTATAAGCTTTTGTTTCTACAAAATGGATAAGCGACAACACTTTTGTCAGGGACTGTATGGTCCGCAGACATATCCCACTGCAGTCTTTGTCACTGCAGATTTAGAATCTCATACGTTTCTCCTCATGTCTGTGATGTGCACTTTTTATCGCACATTTAAAAAATGTTTAAGACTGAAAGATCCTGTAGTGTGCGGCGGCCTTTATCTATTGCCATAAACACAAGCAGGTTATGCTATATAGGCCAAGTTTTAGGTCAGATCTGTAGAGAGATAACCTCACAATAAAAATTTTACACCTCTAATTGGATTAATTAAGTTTAATGACATGTCAACAATCAACATTCCAGGCAAACAAATAATATCATAAGACATCAGGCTGGCTGATGGCAAATGCTGAACCTTTAAAATCACACACAATTTCACATTTGTCCTTTGTTTCTCTCCAGGTAACGAACTTCAGACGTCCTCCTAAACCGCTCCCTCGGATCAGACGCTCCAGACCCTCCGTCACCTCCAACACCTCCAACACCTCCAACACACCCAATACCCCCAACTCCCCCAACTCCCCTAACTCCCCTAATACCCCTCTTAGCCCCACAAGCCCCACAAGCCCCAGCAGCCCCAAACCAACCCCTCCCATAAAACCTCCCAAACCCCAGAGACCCTCCCCTCCTGTTCTGCCTGCTCTGCCTGCTTCGGTAACACAAGTGAGTATCTTTCACTAGGTGTGGTTATTTTGTCTTTTTTTTCATACATTAACTTCTTTTTCTTTAACAGTGCACTGTGTAACATTTCTAGTGAAGGTTTTGCCAGCTGTTTGTCTCCATGGAAATGTTACTGCTTTATCTAGAATGTTCCACAGTGTAAATGAAATACTTATCACAAGAGAGACGAGCAGGGTGCAGCATGACGCTATGTTCGATCCCAGCTCATGTGGTAATTTATTTTCCTTGTTTTAGGATGTGTCTGAACCAGGTGAAGCAATGAAGTCCCCAGAACCCGCTGCCCGCAAACCTCCCAAACCTCCAGCCCCCAAACTGTCCCCGAAGCTCACCTTTAAAAAGCCTGTGCTCCAGAAACCAGTCATCCGCCGCAAACACAAGGATACAGTAAGGCACTATGCAAAATATACATGTTTGTTTATAGGCCTGCACCATTTGGGAAGCTGTATCCATTTTCTTAATATGATTCAGTTCAAAGTTCACATTTTAAATAGGTCCAGGAGAATTGCCAGAAAAACTGAAATATGAACTGACAAACAAGAATCACATTCAGAGCAAGTTTTGTACAGATCTGAAGCACCATAATTTCCTCCAAAACAACAAAATATATTAAATCTTATTCTGCATAAATCCGCTAACCCTGTAGTTTCGATCTTCAACATGTTCTGAATTGTGATTGTTGCATTAGTTTTTCAGTTCATCTTAAATTTTATTTTATTTTTTTAAGGTGAATAGAATCCTATGAATCACAAATCCAATCAGAAAAATCAAAAAAATGTTTCCCCAGTGTTCAGCCCTAGTCCTCATACTCAGAAACAGCAGAACATTTACATTCACACCATAAATCTGATCATAATCTGATTTCTGGAGTGATGAGATCATTGAAATGTAATGTAAACAGTTACATCTGATGTGCGTAATCTGATTTCTTTCTGATGAGGTAAACACACACCAAAAATCAGATCTAATTATTGGAATATATGATTATTCTTATCTGATTTGACTGGCCATGTAAATGTGTCCACTTTGAATGGACCTGTGAAAATTTACTTTATTCTCATTTTATCTTTTTCCTAATTTAAAACAGGACAAAGTAGTGGATCCAAGTGATTATGTTGCTTTTGAAAACATCCTTCTCATTGGTCAGGTACGTTTAAATAACGAAATTTATTTTAGCCACAGTTTATGCTTTGATTTGAACTAATTCAAATATTTTGTAAATTGGGAAACAGGAGCACTGTGTTGAAGACTGGCCTGAGGACAGTCCTGAGGTCCAACCCGACTTTAAACCAGTAAAGACAACTTTTACAACCAGTTTGAGCATTTATTAATCATGGATGTTAATACAGATGTTTTTCTTGTAGCGTGGCACATTGAGACTCCGCAGAGAGTCACTAATGGTAACACACCAACTTAACTTTTTTTTGAAAATTGAAATTTCCTACGGGATTAAGAAAATATATCTGTATCTATTTATTTAACTTTACTCGTCTATTCCAGAACAAAACAGACTCAGACAATGAAGATCTTGATGAACTAGGCAGCAGTACAAAGGTGAGTCTGAAAAAATTTTGTCATAATTTTCTTTTTATTTCGCAAACTTCTAACACAAAATGTTTCACAGAAAAAGGACAGGAAGTTCAGCTTAACCATAGGGTCCAGAAGAGACTCAAAGGTAACAGTGTTGTGTGGCACATGCAGTACAAAAACAGTTTTCTTTCTTTTTACTTTTTAATAATAATCACTAATCAAGTAAAACTGATTTAACTACTGCTACTTATATGAGCTTATTAATATGAAAGGGTTTTAATTTCACATTGTAAATAAATGTTGCTTTAAAGCTTAACATAATCACAGAATGTAAGAGATTGTTAACGAAAACTCTCAAGCACTTAATCAGTGGCCCAGTTATTAAAACAATTAGCATTATTTCAAATATATAATTAGGCTCAGTGTTTAAATGTTGTAAAACCTTCTTTGATGAGATGACTTCATTTTATAGGACCGGTTTTCTGATGAGTGTTCCTCAAGCAGAAGTAGGACATCTTCACGAAAATCATCTAGGGTAACAATCCATCAATATTAACATTATTCAAAAATCTATAATCTTTTTTTTTTTTTTTTATCGTGCTGTTTAGAATAACCACAGTATATTTGTGTTTTTAGGAGTATTTCACAGACAGTCCTTATTCTTCTCAAGAATTTAGGAAAGACGATAAAGAAGATCCAGACCAGTGGGTGGACTACAAGGTAAAGTATTTGAATCCCATGGATGATCCACATTAACCAGTGCAGTTAGAATCCAAGACAGAGTATGGAAAATAAGCACTGTTGTCATGGCAATTAACAACTTAAAACAAAAATTATACCTCCTGAATAGTAAACTGTCCTCAAATATTGACCGATCTGTCCTAGAAAAGTTCTAGAGTGATAATATATAAATTTTTAAAAATTTCAGAAACCCCATTTTAAAGATAAAGTGAACAGTATATTGAGGAGATCATCAGCTGCAGCTGTTCTCTCTGACCAAAAACACATGAACGGAAATGTGCCTCACGAATCCAAGGTAACACAACATAAGTTATATTCATAGGTGGAATAATTTAATGCTATATTTAGAATATGCTGTTATTTATTTCACAACAGACTCCTGAGTTTAAAAAGAGCATAAAGGATTCATTCAGACGCCACTCAGAGGTAACTTATTTTGTTATTTTAATTTAATAAAACTTGTACATGAAAGAAGTAATTATTTAAAGACACAATGTAACTTTTTGTGTGGAGAATCATTTGCCACCTGCTTATTCCCATGGAAGTGTTATTGCTTTTCCTTATATGTTCCACAGTATGGTATTAAACTTGTATTTCTATGAGACATGCGGGTGGCGAACCCTCTACCAGAAAAGTTAAATAGTGCACCTTTAATGTACAGTTACACAAGTATGATATTTTGTGTTTTTACTGACAGGGAGCCATGATAGATGCAGAAACAGAAGATGACTTTGAATCTGTGAGTATTTTCTTGTAAATACCAAACAAAGTCGGTGAGACAGAAATCTTGTTAAACTATTACTTCTTTTTCTTGTTTTTTCAGAAGAAATCCAGGAAATTGAAGAGTTTAAAATTTCTGCCCAATATAGGATTTGGCCATAACAAGGTATTCACTGAACCTTGTAGAAATGGACTACAGTAAAGGCATTTTTTCTCTTTTGATTGTGTTTATTGCATGAAAAAAATTGGCAAAACATGCATGCTTACTCTGAGCAGGCTTGTATCTCCACAAACCTGACTCTTATTTGACCTGGAGGAGGAGGGCCTCATCCTGCTTGTTTCCATGAAAATGTTCCTTTGGCTATAATATTCCACAGTATGGCATAAAACCTATCTATCTGCATAGAGAATGTTCTGAAGTGTGGTTTTAACTTTGGATGGAATCATGCAGGTCACCTCCAAAAAGTTCTATACTGTACCTTTTAAATAAGCAACATTGGCTAAAACCAGTGGCATTTTATTTTTTTCTGTTTATGCGTAAGCTGAAATAATCTTTTTTGTACTATTTTTAGAATGGTGACGGTGAGCCAAAAGGAGCACATGGATACACACCTCAGAAAGGTTCAAAGGTAAAATATTTAAGTAATTTTATTTTTATATGAAAACTATTTCTGGTATTGTTTTCTTCACACTGTTGCAACATGTCTTATCTTTTATCTTAGGAGGACTTGTTTGGCACACATACTAACTTCTCCACACGGTCAAAGTCTATGGTATTATTTTTCAAATATATTTTATAAATATAACATGCAAATCTGCATATATATATATATATATATATATATATATATATATATATATATATATATATATATTTGCACCTTATTTAATAAACTTTAATTATTGTTTTACTCCTACACTTTCACCATGGCCATTTTTCATCTTGTAGTTTTGAATAGCAGTATCCAAAAGGAAATCTCCTCAGATTACCACATGTTTTCAAATGAAAGTCAGATTTATTTTTATTGTCATTGTCTGAACAGGATTCACAGACTTAAAGGTGCACTATGTAACTTTATGCAAACTTTTTCCGATGTCATTGCTCCGAGTGGAATGTTCCACAGTATGACGCAGTATTATAACTCAAAAATATCTAGAAAAACAAGCACACTGACTGTGAGCAGTGTTGCCTCTCCACTGATCTGACCTTTAACTTGGTCTGGTTTGGTTTCCATGAAGATAGAAAAGTTTAATATCATACTGTGAAATGTTCCAGACAGACCAACAACATTTCCATGGAGAAAAGCATCTGACGGACTCTCCACTACAAAAGTTACACAATGCACCTTTAATGCAAACATGGAATATGGAATAAAAGACATGATAAAATGACATACAAAAGTAAAAATGGATAAAATATAAGATTAAATAGGCTAAGAATTATATATTTTTTGTAATCAAATGCAAATTTTGTAATCAGTTGATGTAATATGCCCTTTAGGATGATGGACTGGAAGAAATGAAAAGTCAAAATCTTCATCCCCTAAACAAGGTACAATTTCTCTAAAATATTACTTGTTGCTTTCAAACTTTTATTATTAGTGACTGCTGTGAACTTGATGTGATTTCAATGTTAATTTGTTTAATTTCTCAGGCTGGTAATATGAATGGGGCATATTTAAAAAAGTCCAAAACGCTCTCACCCACTAGCCTGAAAGGATACGAAGAGGATTATGAAACTGACCTCAGCTCTCCTCAGCAGGACTATAATGTAAGATTATAACAAATATTCACAATTTATAAAACAGTATTATACTGTAAAAATATGTTTTTTTAATTTATTTTTCTGACAGGGTGAATTTGAATTTGAAGATATTGATGCTCTTAAAGGGAAACAGGCTCTGAGTCCAACTGAGATGAACTACTATGAAGAGGATGAGTTTGACGCCCGTGAGCAGGTAAAACACCATAGAAACACATCAGATAAACTCAGCATGAACTAGGGCTATGTAAATAATAACTTTATTCAAATCAAGATCCACTTCTTTCACTGTTCAGTTAGGTATTTTTAATAGAGGCAGAGGTATAATATTTGAGACTTTGTTTGGATGTGTAGCTCTGTGACTGAAGATAACAAAAACACTCTTCTCTATTGGATGCACTAGTCATTGAGACAAGTGTTGTCATGGTACTGATTTTGATCTAAGAATAGAGAACGTTAATTAAAAAAAACTTTTAATCGAGACAATAGAATGTCTGTTTCAACATTAAAGCAAAGTATTTTCTTTTATATTACTATGTGATGTTATATGTGTGTAATCCCTCAGTCGTCCGGGTATGTTCCATCGTCATCCATAGGTGTATACTCGTCTATGTGCTCTTGTGCTTCTTGTTCTGATACAGCTCAAGATCATTCTAAAGCTATTCAGAACTGTTTTATTTCTGACCTGTGAATGTGACTTTTTTAGTATTGATACCTACTGAAATGAGTATCTAGTTTTAATACTAGTTTTAGTATTATCTAATTTTCGATACTTTTGACAACCCTACTTGAGACATGACTTGTAACTGCCATTAAACTTAGACTTGGCTGTCTTTTATTGGGACTTGGAGACGTCTACTGCCTATTCCGAAAATTGTGATTGATCCAAAATATTAAATTCATCACAGAATAAATTGTAATTGTGTGTCCACAGAAAAAGCCTTTCAAAATCAAAGCCTTTAAGAAGCTTAAAACCAAGGTGAGTCATTCTGCTTACTACATCATGATTTTAAAATGTTTTAATGAATTAAATAATCTATGTAAATTATTCAGAGCAAGTCCATGGATCTCCTTAGTGAAGACCCTCCAGGAGCAACATCTAGTGACTACATGTCAGAGGCAGCAAGGGTGAGGATCTGTTTAGCTGGTAACCTGTAGTTTTGAGGTGGATACTGATAATTCACTATTCACAAAATCAGAGTAACCCAAAAATAAACAAAAATACTATATAGCAAAATACATGACTGGTAGATTTCCAGTAAAATTTCTTAAACATGATTTTCAAGGTGTAACTTTTCTTTTTATGGCAGTTTTTTGTTTGTTCCCTTGAATTTTCCACAGTATAGCATTAAACTTGACAATCTAGCATTTATTAATTTTCAGGTGTTTTTATTAGTTAAAAACATCTTACTGTGAGGGCGCTGCCTCTCCATAGATATACATATAACTTGGCCTGGTGGCTTCACCTGCTTGTTTTTGTGGAGATAGGCATGCTTAATGCCAGACTGTGGAACATTCCAGGCAAAGCAATAGCATCTCCATAGACACAGCCAGGTGACAGACCCTCTACTAGAAAAGTTACATAGTGCTACTTTAAAGGTCCTATATTATGCAAAATAGCCTCTTGTGAGCATTAAGCGATGTAATAATGCTGTTACCTCATCAAAAACATACCTAAATAATCCTGCATTATTAATCTGTCTATATCCAGAGCTCAAAATGTTCTGTTCCACCTTGTGATGTCAGCTACCATTAACCTTTTGTCCAGTTGAGATTGGCATTTCCAGGGCTCATAGTATCCAAATGATTTTAATGAAGGTGTATGGAGTTTTAAAACATAGTGAATCACTTCCTGTATGGCATGACATCACAAAGTGGAACAGAGTGTTTTCTGTTTGAGAGAAGAACTCTTGTTTCGGGCTTGTGTGTTAAAGGTGAAATAAAACACAACTGCAGGTATGTTAGTGATGAGGAAACAACATTATAATTGATCACTGGATAATATGGGCCCTTTAAGTCGTTTATCTACTTCAGATCACATTTCCATTGGAATAGTACTACACTGTTCTGGTCACCTTATCAATGGGCACATTCCTTTGACATGTGAAAGTACTGGTTCAGCCACATACCACACCAACGCATGAGAAGAACAAACTGAACTAAACCAGCCAATGAGAAAAACAAAGCGTACCGAAATGAGTAACAATAATAAATCAAAATAGGCTAGATCCATTGACGTAGGTTATTATTGTTTTCTGAAGAAAGTGTGACAGGATAATGATTTCAATTAGTTTTCAAATTAAGTCTGATTGATTTCAGAAAAATATCTAATTGCTATTTTCCTGACAAGCATTGCAAGTGAATTATATTAGATTATATAAGTAAAAAAGCATTACAAACGGATACAAAAAATAATTAAATAAAAATTGTGCAGTAGGCTATGATAGTGTGAATAAAGTGTGACTGCATAATGATTTCAGGTTAAATTCTCAAATTAGGGAAAAATATCAAATTAAATTATTCTTTTTTTTTATTTCTTTTGCAAATACAATTAAAAAACATTACAAACAGATATAAAACAAACATTTTCATGCAAGAGAGAGCGATTTATAATTTATTCCCATTTATATTTTTGTTCTTTGTTATTATAATGTAATAATTTCAAATTATTTCATAATTTCACTTGTGGATCAGTATCATTTGTTTAAGTCTAAATGACCACCTCCTCTAAAAATATGTTTCTATCATAACAGACAAGAACTAAGTCTCGATGTAAGATTTAATAACAGGATTCAGTTCAAAGTTCACATTTTAAACACGTCCAGAAGAGTTGACAAAAAGACTGAAATATGAACTTGCAAACTAATGCAAGAATCACATTCAGGACATGTTTATACAGATCTAAACTACAGGGTTAGCAGTTTTTATGCAGAATAAGAAAAGAGATTTTGTTTATGGAGGGAACAATGGTACTTTAAGAATTTATGCTTTTGTGATTTGCCAATGGTGTCCATTCAGATTGAGATTAAACTTTCAGTCGTAGTTCAAATTTGGATTAAGTTTATAATACACTATTTATATTGTTCTTATAATGCAGATTTAAACATTTGAGAGAAGACTGGAATATAAGGGTTTTAGGGCATATTTGTATTAGCTCTGTGAATTTGAATCCTTTCCTCACTTAAATATAACAAGTCTATAGAAATATTTTTTAAAGTTTTTACAATATATATTTTTAGGCGGAGTTTATGGCTGCTGAAAAGGACAAACGTGCCATGGATGACTTTGACGAAGGAGATGCAGATGGGGTCAGTGAGAAAACAGAACAAAGCAAAAAACTAAAAAATCAAATCAAATTTTGATATATCAACAAGAAAAATGTATCTCATGTGTTTTGGTTTCAGGACACGGACAGTTTGATGGAGTGGTGGAACACTGTTGAACGTGAGTCCAATAAATAATTTTTTTTTTTTAAATGAGCAATTGTATTTTCTATAAAATTTGACATTTTAATGTTTCAGAATGGGACGAGGTGCCGTCAGATGAAGAAGAAATGGCTCTACAAGAGGATGAGTCCAAGTATGTAAAATACAGCACAGATTACATGAAAATTAAAGTGAAACTTAAAGGTGCACTGTATAACTTTTCTGATGGAAATGCTTCACCACCCCCATGGTTATGTTATGTTCTTTGGAATGGCAAACATAACATGATGAATAATGTCCAAATGACTACAATACGTCTTTTATGAGTGTGTTTTGTCTGATAGCAGTGCTTCCTAATGGATGAAATATGAGTTACTTCTTTAAAGTCCCCATGTTAGTCTGTTTTCTGATCTATGTTATGTTATGTTTCCTCATCTAAAACATACCCAGAGTTGTGTTTTGTTTCATTCACACATGTTTAACACACACATCTTGCATATTAAGGCTGGCCTCTTCTCTCAAACAGAAATCTCTGTTCCACTTTGTGATGCTATGTGGTAATATAGGAAGTGCTTTTGTGTTTTTAAACTCTACATACTTTCACAAGAATCATATGGATAATTTCAGACAGAATATCAATCTCTACTGCACTAAAAATAAAAGATTGCTGTTACCTGGAAAACTATAATTACATGACATCACAAGGTGGGACAGAGCATTTTGAGCTTTGGAGATGTAGACAGACTAAAAATAAACTCCAGGTATGTTTTTGAGGAGATAACAACATTATAACACGGCTTAAAGCTCTCAAAAATCCATTTTGTGTAATATAGGACCTTTTAAAGGTGCACTGCGTATTTTTTCTGGTGGAAAAACTACACTACCTCCATGGTTATGTTATGTTCCCTAGAATGTCAGCATAATTGTAACTATCAGAAAAATGTCCAAGTAACTAGAATACTTGTATGTTATTTGAGTGTGTTTTGTCTGATCAGCGCTCCATCCTAGTTGATGAAATATGAATTTCTTTAAATTCTTGAGACAGTTTTTATTAAAAATCATTCTTAACACACACTGTGTTACATTAACAGCTACTTATTACCATGCCTGACAGATACAAAATCCACACTTCTCTATATAAGAGCAAATCACAGGCGTGTAGATCACAGTAAAGTGAAACAATTCCACTATTGAATTGATGATGTCTTCCTCCCAGATGGGGACAAGGGCCAGATTTACATAAAAATGAAATGGCACTTACTTAGGTAAATTGACAAATGTTGAACCTGGACATTTCTATTATTCTGTTGATATCAAAACTCACTGCGTTAAAACAAAAATCAGCATTTTAACAATATTAATTTTAGCTGCCCCCATCTGTATTAAATGTTATAAACCTATTGGCCTCTTTCCACTGTTAGTCTCACACGTGGCTCACACTGACTCTCCTCTCTTCCCACCTCAGGTCTTTCTCCATTCTGGCAGACAAAGTTCGGCGTGGCCTGCGTCTGTTTAACAAAGTATTTATGGAGCGAGCTGAGACCCTGTGGCAGTCTGTGATTTCCCTTCACACCATTGCAGACGACATCAGCACCTTCCACAGCAAAGCCAGGATCGCAGGTACACAGCTCTCTATTCATTTAGCCTATTTAGAATTCATGTAATATCTTAAGACTTTTCTGGTATATAGTTATAATCATGACACAATGTTATGAAAATGAAAATTCAACTTGGAATAATAGGTCTGCTTTAAAGGGGCTGTACCCAATTTTTTTCCCATGTATTTTAGCTAAATTTGACTTTCCACAGTACAGACATGTTTTATAAGTTCAATATTGAGGTCAGTATAATTTGAGCTGTGTACAGTCTGCACCTAAATCATGTTATTTTCTGAGAAACAGGAAGTGCACATTAGCATTAACACTTAACACATGTTGATGTCCCTGTTGGCAGGCATCACAGGGGGCACCACCACAGCCGTTGGGGGGGTGGCCGCCATCGCTGGACTGGCCCTGGCCCCGGTCACATTTGGAGCATCGCTGGTCGTCACGGCAGTGGGGGTGGGCGTGGCCACAGCTGGAGGGATCACCTCAGCCTCTGCAGCCATTTCAGACAACGTGAACAACGCAAATGACAGGAAGAAGGTAAGGTTTCAGCTTCCTTTCAACTTAAATGCAACTTTTTGAATGACTTTTTCCCCATTCAAAAGATACGATTTATGTTTTAATTGTTGATCACTATGACAATGGCTCTAATGTTTTCATTATTCTGAAACACAGAGGTTGCCCATAGCTTAACACTGAGCTGGAGGATTGGTCTCTGGTAGAATTAAATTTTAATCTTTCAAAAGTGTTTTGACCTGGTTTATGGTGCATACCTCTGTAATTACTGGGCCTACCCACATGAAATAAAACTGGCACAAAGTTCAACTTCTTTGTCAGAGCAAATTAACTCTTGTGATTTTGTTTGTATAATTTCTGTGAAAATCTGTGCCAGTATTCATACATGGGTACGATTGTCACCAGTTAAATGGATGTAAAACCAGAAGATTAACATTGTTTTCTGCAAATTGCACATAAAGTTATATTTCAGAAACACAACCTTTACAACAATAAGCAACAGAAGAAATGCTGTGCTCTTGTTCTCACTGTCTGACTTAGATAATTTCTCTTGTGCATAAATAAAGTTTATGTGGACACAGTAGCTCAGATCACGATATATTATGATAACAAAGAGCAAAAATATAAATTGTAATATTAAATTCAAAATAAGTGGCAAAAATAGCAAGAGACTAGTGTCAAATAAGGCACTGTTATATAAATGTATATGTACAAGTAAAAATAAAATATAGAAATATAGTTATATAAAATGTATATGTACTTGTTAATTACATTAGAATATCATGAAAATGTTCAATATTTATTGTCACTTATTTCAGAAAGTCAAACCCATATATTATTTCACTCCCTGTGTCATGAGTCTATATAATATCTGCATTTGAAGTTCTGAAATGAGTGACAAAAATATTGAACTTTTTCATGATATTCTAATTATTTTTGATGGACTAGTACAAGAGGTGGGTAATGAGGAACAGTGCAAAAATGAAGTGGTGATTAACTCCGCTCCTGTGTTATTTAGGTGGAGGCATTGCTTCTTGATAATGAAGTCCACCTGATGGAGCTCTCAAAGATCTTGCACTTCTCCAACACTGGTCTGTATAAGCTCCGTGGACATCCGTTCCTCCGCTCCGGGACGCAGCATTACTCTCAAGACTGGGAGGTGAGGAGGGACGTTCAGATGATCAGTTTGGTGGACACTCCGGTGATGAAGGCCACGGACTTCATCGACTCGGCGGTTACCACGGTGCAGAGCTTGTTTCAGGGAATGGACAAATACTTCCTGAAAGATGGAACACGTGAGCTGAAGAAAGGCTGCAAGAAGGAGATTGTGGGTCAGATCAAAGACGTGGCCAGTGTGTTAAATGACTGTATTGTAGAACTGAATGCGGTCAGAGAGGAGCTGCATGACGCTATAGGAGAGGTATAGGATATCTTAGTCGGCCTGTCACAATATTTGCACTTTTTAGCACATCGACTATCAGCCTTAAAGGTACATTGTGTAACTTTTCTGGTGGAGGGTCCGACAAATGCTTTTCTCCATGGAAATGTTATTGCTTTGTCTGGAATGTTTCACAGTATGGCGTCAAACCTTTCTATCTTCATGGAGACTGAACCAGACCATGTTACAGGTCAGATCCGTGGAAAGGCAACCCCACTCACAGTCAGAATGTCTGTTTTTCTCTGTATTTTTGAATTATAAAACCATAATTGAATAAATATACAGGAGAGACTGTGGAACATTCCAGGCAGAGCAGTGACATCCATAGAAACAAGCAGGTGACTGACCTTCCACCAGAAAAGTTACACAATGCACCTTTAAATTTCCAGCACAGGCCGGTATTTGGTATCTGAACAGTTTGTTTGCAGAAATGTCCAGTTTGTAATGAAACAGGATTGTGGATAAGTTTATTGAAAATTAAATTTATATAATATGGGGGAAATGACCAAAATCTGCCATATATATCGGCCCAAAAATATCGTCCGTGAAACTGATTTAAAGGTGTCACGTTTTAGTTGGTTACTTTTAGGTTGTTTCTTACCTGCTTGTGTCTAAGAATATGTCATTGAACTGCCCGGAATGTTCCACATTATGACATTAAACAGCTTGACCTTACTTTTATAAAATTTCAGGTGATTATATAGCTCAAAAATACCTACAAAAACAGACATTCTGACTGTGAGCCACATATCTGACCTCTAACTTGGTCTGATTTGGTCTTCATAAATATAGAAAAGTTTAATACTGCACTGTAAAATATTTGAGACAAAGCAATAAAGCTCCACACGAAAAGTTACATAATGCACCTTTAAGCCACTGATGCAAAAATGGACATTCTTATAAAAAAAAAAAAACATGAACTGCAGTGAAGAATGTAACGCTAATTAATTTGTATCTATAATAAGTAATAGAAATTACTCTAGAAACCCTCATCTGCTCTAGTCTTATGATAATACAAGAAATAACAAAACTAAAAAAATTACATGCAATATATATTGAATGATAAGTCGGTATAGTAATTATTTTTGTGACAGGCCTACATGCTGGTTTACAATAGGTCATTGGCTGTGTACATTGTGCCCAGGTACAGTTACAGTTACTGACATTTACTTTTATTTTATCTGTATGGGATTTTTGCAGAGTCACACTAAAATGTACAAATATATAAAAATCATGATATGGATGCCGCTGATAACGCGCTAAAGTGGGGGTATTATGCAAAATCAGCTTTTGGGGGGCTTAGTACCATGTTATAATAATGTTCCCTCATTAAAACATGCCTGAAGAGGTTTTATTTTTATGTCATCCTACCTGTTTGAATAATCCAGCGATCTCTCCAGAGCATTATTTAAATTGTCTTTATGGTTAGCTGCACGATTCTGTTCACAGCTCAAACCATAAGCCTGTGTCACTCATTTTCTACAAAAGCTTGATACAAAACCATGCACTACAATTTCACAAACCTGATGTACAATGAAGCATCAAATATGAACAGTTTTTTTTATTTATTTTATTTATTTTCAGTACTATACAGACCATTTGTGTGTCTGTATCACAATTCTTTTATTTTATTTTATTTTTTTTTGCTAGTTGTCTTGGCGAATTACATAACTTAATTCGATCAATGCCAGTGCACATTTAGGAAACACCAGCTGTTACTTTTGTAAAGTTAAATGTCAACATGTGGTATTGATGTTATGGACCATTTGGTACAGCATTTTTTTTCTAACACCCATTCTTCCCACACATTTTTTTTGTTTTATTATTATTTTTTTGTGTGTGTTTTTTTATTTATTTATTTTTTCAATTTTGACATACGATTACAAAACAAAAATAAAAATACACAAAACCCACCCTCACCCCACCCCTCTCCACACTCAAAAGCACACAAAGCTATACACCTCCCACACAATTTAATCTAAACTTTTTTATTACTATTTGCAGAAGGATCAAATGTTGTGTATCTTTGTCAGTAATGTAGATAATGAAGACTAAATGAATAATACATGTGAATGTTAACATTACAATAATACTTTTGTAAATCATTGCCAAAACAAAACAAAAAGTTTTAATTTGCCACAATATTTACAAAAATTAAGAACTATTGTATATGTGTGTATATTATAAGAACGTGCATATAAACTATAAATCATTGTGAATAAAGTCTAATTCTTAATGTAATTCTGCTTTTGTCCTATGAAGCTTTTATACTTACCTTATTTTTAATTTTTTAACCGTTTTTGAAGGTATGAAGTTTATTTTATCACACCAGTCATGCAATATTTAAATTTCTACTACTTAATGACATTAAACTTGATGGACTCTCAAACAGGAAAGTTATAGTGCACCTTTAAATCAGTAGTGCTAGATTTTTAACTTCTAACTTCTTGTTTACTTCAGTAGATAAAGGACCAGTGGAGATGCAATGCACACTTATAACCACCGTTCAGATTAGAATGTTATTAAAAATTTCATGTTCCGATATTTGTTTGACTTTTAGAAGCAATATCTGATTTTTTGGTCGCTGTGTCATGATATGCATGTAGGTCTGCAATATACACTTCTGACACATGTTGAAATGTTAAGCCATGTTTTGTATAATCTTTTTGTAATTATTTTATTGACTATTTTGTTCCAATATTGCTGGTTCAACTGAATGTTGAAAAGAAAAAGAAATGGGCTACATTTAATGTCCAAATAGGTGACTTATAGATCCTTTTATTGCTGGTTCAATTGCTGTTTCATTGTTTAAAACTTGAGTAATACTAATTGTTCAGGGAGACAAGATCACTCAGTCAACAATGAAATATTCTCATTAATGTTCAATAATGGTCAAATCCACCTTTATTTTGTGATATAGGAATAATGTCAATTGACTTGGGTCACGAAGGTTTGTGACTTTTAATATAATAAGGATCCCCAGAAAAAAGTTTGGGAAACGCTGGTCTAAATAACCCAAGCCTTTCAATTTAATAACACTGCATTTTTGTTCTGTCATCATAGTAAAAAATTATTTTAAAATGTCAACTTATTTGAAGCTTATTTTTACAGTACTACTAAAAAATAAAAAATAAAAAGGTCAGTTGGACGGTTTTCCTATCTTTACTGCCCTCTTCTGGTTGAAGTGAGGAAGACGCTTTTTTGCTTATTCTGAATGAGAACAAATTAATAATTGTTTTCACCTATTTAAAAGCCTTGACCAAATAAAACAGTAACATTACTTGTAGACATAAACCTTTAGAATTTTATTTTATACTGACCTCATCCTAAACAACAGTTAAACATAAAGGAAATAAAATATAGGAAGTTGAACATATTAGCAGAAGAGTGATCTGTTATTGTAATTATGGAGTGTTTGCCCATAAGCTTTATGGGAAGTCTCTGTGAATAGAACGTTATGTCAACAAAGCTCTTGAGATCAATTATTGAGCAACCTGGGTGTAATCTTCTCCATTTAACATAACTTATGCCCCCTCCCCCTTTTTTGACTAAAAAAACGAATAGAATTTTTGCTATATTTGTCATTGCCTATTTCTTATTTGAGTAAATGTTTTTGTTACTCCCACTGTGAGTAACTCTACAAGTGACAACAACTTGATGTTGACGACAGGAAATTATTTAAGCATTTGTGGTTTTGTGCACCACTCCTTCAAATATGGTTTAGTTATTCTAATACTTGAGGTCTATCTTTTATCTAAAGGCACAGTATGTCTTCCTGGAGGTGGAACATGGCCTGCATGATTTGTTTTCACAGAAGTACAAAGTTAAATTCTCTATGGAAATGGATATGATAGGCTACTTATGGCCAACAAAAAACAAACAAAAAGTGCATCATTTCATTTTATTGTGTATTTTAGTCTAATACGTTACTGTGGATTTAACAGTTTTTTAGGTAAGGACCTATTCACTTTAAATCATAAATCAGATTTTTCGCCCAGACAGTTTAGTAAGGCCTATATGCCTAATCAGGCTACTTGGGGTAGTAGCCTACTAAGATTCCACATGTACTTTTTACTTTTAACTTTTTCTAGGAGTACTACTTCGTAGCCTACTTCTACTTGGGTAATCATATTTTGAACAGTACTTTTAATTGTGTAGCCTACCCTATTTCAATATTGTACCACGTCTGGTCTGCTCAGATCACATCTCTTCCCGTGATCTTGAACATGCTTATGGAAGCACAGCACGTGACCTTCACGTGTCCACGCCCCCTGGAGCTCCAGGTGCTTTTATCACTTTGATCTAAACACTGTGTGCTCCTGGGTTTTTGGTTTGGTTTCATACGTGGCTCCTTTTGTCCATCCTGAATAAACGTCCCGTAACATGAGCTTTCTTTAGGCTCACTCAGTAACACAACTCACACAGGGTCCGCCTCGAGATTTGGACGAACCAGTTTTCCTCCTTTCTCAGTTAGAAAGTTTCCAATGCGGGCAGAAAAAGCTCAGTGAAGGGCGAGAGAAAGACCGTGGCACGCATCTGCTTTTTGGAGTTGTTTTTTTTTCCCTATATTTTGAGCTTGTTTTGACTCGACATAAAGGTAAGCCCCATTCATGCTGATTCCGCTAGTTTTGTACTGTACATTCCTGAACTATACTCTTGAACAAAGCAGTGTTTTGTCCTTGGAATAGCTTCACCGCAAACAACGTAAAGTGACGTCCGCTTGTTGATTCGCCGGACTGCGTGTCTATTTTAGAGTATTAAACGTTGATCGGCTGTTTAAAGTAGCTTACTGAGGACGTTTGTTCATTTATGCAAAGATGATCACTATTTGACTAATATATTACAATTCGGCTCTCTTTATTTTATGTAATTACCTTTCATGAAATTGTTTTTTACGATTTAACTTCTACAATCAGATCTATTCTCATCCAAAACAAGTAGTCTGCACGTAAAAGCAATGAGTATGTGTTTTACGTTTGAATAACAGTAATGCAGTTGTAGTTCATGTTCTAGTTTATATTATGTGTGTGTTATTTTACACTCTAGCTCTGTAGAATAGAGTATTATGGTTAGGACATTTTGACTTATGTCCACGTGGGTTGACCCAAATCAGTCACGTGACAACAACACTGATATGCCTGTACGTTTATAGTAGGCTACGTGGAAGATTTTATTTATTTAAATTATCAGATCTTTAAATTTAAAATAAAATGAACTTGCTTTACTTGAAATGTTGAAAGGGAAACCATTTTTCTGTACTACGGAAAGATTTGAGTAGTATGGGTGGAATAAACAACTTGGATGACTTATTATAGATACAGCTAAGTACATAAGTATTTAATTGTATTATGTATTTATTGTTTTTTAACCATATTATACATTTAGAATATTTTTTGTGGATAATTACACTTTAAAGATATTGTGTCTGCATATATATATATTTTTTAGCATTTATTATTTATGTTTTCTTCAGCAATATATTGTATTTCAAAATCTGTTACTGTGAAAACCCTATTCAAATCCATCAGAGGGTCAGTTAATTTTTTGTTTTTAGGATGAACATGTTTAGGAGGGAACGGGCCCCAGCTCGAGCCTCAGCTCAGACCCCAGAGGTTCCTCCTCGGCCCACTCCACAGGTCAGTATTTTTCTATAAGTTTCAAAATATAGATCCATCCAGCACTAAATGTCTGCATCTAATTATTAAGGGATCTTAAAGGTGCATGGAGATGTTATTGCTTTGTCTTTAATGTTTCACGGTATGGTATTAAACCTGTCTATCTTCATGGTGACCAAACCAGACCAAGTTACAGGTCAGCTCTGTGGAGAGGAAGCTCCTCTCACAGTCAGAATGCCTGTTTTCTAGGTATTTCTGAGCATCCTGTAATTGAATAAGGTAAAGCTGTTTAATGTCATAGTGTGGAACATTCCTGGCAGAGCAGTGACATATCCATAGAAACAAGCAGGTTACAGACCCCTAACTAAAAAGTTACACAGTGCACCTTTAAGACTGTTAGGTCAATCAGTAATCGTGATTATTCAGGTCACAATAAGACCAAAATAATTATAATTGTGACAATTTTAGAAGCAAAATTAAGTCATTTTCCTTGAATCTGCATTCCAGAAGTACACCTTTATTTATTTATTTATTCAGAAAGTCTAATTTCATAAACAGGTTAGATAACATAGAGTGACCAAATGACTGTTTCTCCCAGGACATGTCAGTTTTTTGCGTTCTGTCCCAGGCGTCCGAGTTTTTTTTTTTTTTAGTGATGGAAATGTCTGGGTTTTCATTACAGTTCATTGGGGCCATTAAATTGAGCGGCTCTTGTAGCTCTCTGCACTCAGAAGGAGCGATCAGACACAAACAGACAATCAATCTGCAACATGCCGAAACGCAAATGCGCATTTAGCAATGACTTGTACAAGAAATTCTACGTTTTCCATCCCGGTCGGGACAAGTGGGAGGCCATGTGCACAGGTTGCGAGGTGAGAGTAGCTCAGTGTCGAGGCCCCACCCCCCACTCCTGGTAAGGTGTCCGGGTTTTCACAAATGGAACTATGTTCACCCTAGATAACAGGAATTAAATAATACTTTGGTTTCACCATGTTATAATGTTGTTACCTCACCATACCTAGAGTTGTGTTTTGTTTCATTCACACATGTTTGAATAATCCTTTATTATTAGTCTGTCTACATCTCCAAAGCCCAAAATGCTCTGTTCCACCTTGTGATGTCATGTAGTGATAGTTTTGAAGTTAAGAACTACCTTTAACCTTTAGCTCAGTAGAGACTGATAATTCCAAGTCTGAAATTATTCAAATGATTATCATGAAGGTGTATGGAAAACGCAGTGGAGCACTTCCTGTATTACCCCATGGCATCACAAGGTAGAAAAAAGTGTTTCCTGTTTGAAAAAAGAACTCTGCCTAAATATGCAGGATTCGTGTGTGAAACGTGTGAATGAAACAAACCACAACCCCAGATATGTTTGTCATGATGAAACAACATTATAACATAAAATAGAGTAATATGAGCCCTTTAAATCGTGGTGTTGTTTCTCACAGTAATCATAACACTAAAATTTGATAACATTCATGACATTTCCAGTGTGAAAGCTTGCAAAAATGCATGCATGTGAAAACTAGTCTTGTGTCAACAGTTTTTGAGCGCTATGATCAAGTTGATTGGCTGTGAATACCTACTTCTTCCTTTTGTGTTAAAAATCATGTGGCCTATAGCTTTATTTATATATATATATTTTTCTTTTCTGTAGGACCTGGAGAACCCCGTCACCCACAGCATACACAAACAAGACACCGCAACTGAACAGGTGAGTCAGTCAGCTACTAAATGGCAAAGGAAAAATATATATTTTTTGTATTGGACAGAAATTAATTTTGGTCGAAAACGTTCCGCATCTCATCCAAGCTGCTTCTTCAGTTCTGGTCAGATGCTGTTGGACACTGCCTTATATTTGCCTGCAGGGAGGAGCTAACTACACTGAAACTACTCTGAAACCAACACACCTACTTGATTACAGCTTCTGTTTGTTAGCTAGGCCTATTGAACTGCACTGAGTGTGGGGTCATATTAACATATTCATTCAAGCCCATGATGGAGCTTTCACACCTCTGGGCCTGACCTGGCTATCCCTATTCTTTTCTTTGTTTAGGTCTGAGGATGGAGTTGTAAATGGGAGACAGATGATGTCTGAGCCCTCCATTTCTGATCAAAGATGGATTGTTTTCCTAACAAAAATATTCTCTTTAACTCCCCTCTCAAACCAGTTCATTTCTCTGGCTAAGATCTGTACCTCATTATCTTCAAAGGAGTGGCCTGTGGTTTTAAGGTGGAGATGTACAGCAGACATAACAGCCACAGGCCACTAAACACATCAGCGACTAAGTGTATGCCTTAAAAGTCCTATTACAGAAACTTGACTCATTTAAGCCATTTTATAATGATTGTATGTAATAAAACATACCTGGAGTTGTGTTTTGTTTCATTCACACATGTTTGAGTAACCATTTATTATTTGTCTACGTCTCCAAAGCTCAAAATGCTCCATTCCAACTTGTGATGTCATAAATTGATTTCAGGAGTTTACAAGTTGACAACATCCTTTTACCTTTTGTTCAGTAGAGATAGCTAAATCCAGGGCACAAACTATCCTTATGATTCTTGTGAAGGTGTGTGTGCTCCAGGTATATTTGTGATGAGAGAACAACATTATAACATAGATCATAAAATGGCATAATATGGGCCCTTCAACACAGTGCTTTACAATGATTAGATCTTTTTATTTTAATATTTTTGTTTGTTGAAATGTATTTTTCTGTTTTGTTTCTAATACAGACACAGAGGAGTGGAGTGATGGGAGTGATGCAGAAAGTTAACCCATTCAAGTCTTCATCAGCTCAGGTAATTCTGTGGTTTTGGTGTTGTTATTTCACTATTTATACGCAAGTCAATTCCTGTTCCTAATAGGGAATTGGCTCCAAATTCACTCCTATAACTGCTAGCCTCGATGAGCTTCATGTGACTGGAGCCGAACGCTATAGGTGATGTCACACTCTCTTAATCCACTTCTTTGTACAGCTTTTTTCTGACAAGCATTGAAATTAGATTTGCGATTTATGTTTTAATAACAGCATTCGGATCAAAGGTCACATTCAAACACTTCCAGAAGAATTAACAAAAAGATTGAAATATGAACTGACAAACTAATGACATTTCAGGACATGTTTGTGCAGGTCTGAACTTCAGGGTTAGCAGTTTTTATGCAGAGTAAGAAGGATATTTTGTTCTTCTGGGAGGAAATTATGATACTTCTAAAATAGCAGACTTTGAGAGTTGCTAAATGTGTCCAAATTGCGATTTTGATTGTGATTAATTTCAGTATTTACTTTAATATGTTTAATTTTGTTTTAGCCTCCTTCTGGCGTCTGCAAAGCTCCTTCTTCTGAGTCACTGGAAAACTGCACTGGACCCTCAGCACCGGTAAAAACGAATTTATTGAATATGATGGATCAAACTTTAAAGATGTGCTATGGAACTTTACAGGTGGGGTTCAGCTATCTGCTTGTCTCTTTGGATATGTTGTTATTGTGTGGAAAGTTTCACAGTATGGCATTAATAAATTACACAAAGATATAATTCTTACTGTGAGTGGGCTTGCCTTTCCACTGATCTAATCCTTAAATTGTCCCCTGCTTGACTCAGTGTAGACAGACAAGTGTAATGCTTTATTCTGGTACATTCCAATCAAAGCAACATCTACTTTAAGGCAAGCAGGTGACGGACCCTCCACTAGAAAAGATACACAGTGCTACTTTTATTTACTTCAACTATTAATCCTATATAAACCAGTGTAATAGAAAAAATCCAGTTCTTGTATTGTTATCATTGTTTAGGATTGGTGGGGTGGTAAAATATCGTGAGAAGGCTCACTGGGACAGGCCATGTAATAGACTTTGTATGTGGTTTGCATAACATGTTAATCCCAGTGAGGTGGATGCTGACGTGCCTCTAACATGAGTGTGTGCAAAGAGAACAGGGAATACAAACTGAATGTTTGATTTGAAATTTATATGCTTCCAGTCATAAATTTGGACACACCCTCCCATTCAATGTTTTCTTTTTTTTTCTTTTTTATTTGTACTACTTTCGACAGGTATATATAAGAAGACATCAAATATATAAAGGAAGATGTATGGAAGTATGTAGTAAAGAAAAAAAGTATTTTTCGGCAAAGCAAATGGGTGACTACTTTAAGGATTTGAATGTAAAAAATATTTTAAAAAATGAGAGATATTTAACTTTGTTACATAATTCCAGATATCTTACTTACTTACTTAGAAAAAAAAAAGTTAGTGTTTAAACCTTTAACTGATAGTGTAATTCACATAGACAAATTTGACTAGTCATTTAATTAAACAATAATTATTCACATCAAGTAAGTAAAATATTACGTTGCAAGTACCACAAGAGCTAAACCAGGTCTACTCCAGTACTAGGTCTAAAATGGGACTACACTTTATATATTTTTATTCACGTCCTCAAAGTACCCACTTTTTGCTTTGTCAAAAAATATTTAGTTATTAATTTATTTATTTTCTTATTCCGTATATTTCATATCACTCTGTATCCAAAACAATGTAGAAAGTAGTAAAAAAAAAAAAACATTGAATGACAGGGTGTGTCCAAACTTTTGACTGGTATTGTCTCCTTAAATATCTGGGTTCCCAACTAAGTCCAGGACTTGACCAAGATCACGCAAATACCAACAGAAATCAGGCCATAACCGTCACAGCTACTTGCATGGAAAATTTCAAAAGTAAAAAAATAATATAAGGTTCATACCACTCCCAAACATGAAGTGCATTCATGTGGTTTTGGTTGGACAAGTTTAACTGGTTTTTATCTATGTCACTGAGCAGGACTTCACATGACAGAAATGACAGACAGTTACAGGCGGGGCTGCAGGAAGCGAGGGTGCTGGAGGTGCTGCAGCACCCCGTGGTGGCGAGAGGGATATAAAAATTAAAAAAAAAGTATAAAAATATATTGCATAATTTATAAATTCTTTATGAATATTTTGGGACATGATTTTGACACACATAGGCTATTATGTGTATTTAGAGTTTAAAGTAATCATTTTCAGACCTAAACATGCAGGTTTATGGATGATACGTTGTGAGCGTCAGGTTTCCCACTTGCTAGTTTGATAGCTAGCTTGCTTCATTCACACATGTTTGAGTAATCCTGTAGGAGTTGGAGTTAGTAGTAGTAGTAGTAGTAGTAGTAGTAGTGAGTCGTGGTAAGTATTAATTAGTAATTATTATGAATTGCTGTGTTTACAATATATGACTTTTTGCAGAATCCAGGAGGTTTTCGAGGAGTGATGCATAAGGTGAATCCCTTTAAGTCCACGTCACAGTCACAGGTAAAACACTGTACTCTCACAGCTACACACTTTATTACAAACATATCTATACCACAGTATTGGCTGACACAATAATCGATGCGGCCAAAAAAATACATACATACAAATACTACATTGACATTGATATGTACTGTTTTTGAAAGTAAAATGAAAAATACATTTTAGTTATAATTTTTCTTAAATCTTAATTCACTTTTTTTCTAATCTCTGTGAAACTGTTATTTTCAAACCAGCCTCCTTTTAGACTCTTAATAGAGCATATTTTATAAACAAAACTGCAATAAAACTAAAGAAATCAAAGACTAGCAAGTAAGAATTTTTTCCATAAAATTTAACCAAGGGAATTCTGTGTAAATGTATTTTGCAATAATATTGTTATTGCATTGCAACATAGTTGTTTGAATAGCATCTTTATTGTACTGTGCAGCCCTACATTAAAGTGCACAATGGTTTTGTATGGGCCCAGGTCGTCTTCATGTTGTGTTTTTACAGGTTTCTAAAGCTCCGTCCTCTGAGAGTTTGGACCAGGAAAAATCAGTGGACGTCAACCAGGTCAGACCCTTTTCTTTATACATGTGCAACTGTTAAAGCTGCTCTGTGTACTTCTCTGGTGGACGGTCTGCCACCTGCTGGTCTCCATGGAGATGTTCTTGCTTTGTCCCACTGCTTCTTTTTAATATTTTAAAATTTGTCTGAGAGCTTTTAAATATCAGGAACAATTTTACCAAACCACGATCTAATTTTCAACAATTTCTACATTTACAATACATGATGAGAATGGTTATGATCTCATAGTTAAAGCTGTACTATGCAACATTTCTGGTGCAGGGTCCGTCTCCTGCTTGTCTCGATGGAGATGAGATGTATAAGATGTTATTGCTTTACTTACATTGTTCCACACAGCATTTTCATGTAGACAGACAATCAGGCCAAGTTACAGGTCATATTAAGAATTAATGCCAAACTATGGGAGGTCCTAGGCAATGCAAAACATCTCCATGTGTTCAAACAAGTTGCCACCAGAAAAGTTCCACAGTGCACCTTTTAAGATGTATAGCTCCACTTTCGCCACATTATTTTTTTTATGTTTTGATTTCAGAACCCTGGTGCGTTTAAAGGTGTGATTCAGAAAGTCAATCCATTCAAGACGACAACACAGGTACAAACTACACTCAGGAAAATCTTTCTCACATAAGTCAGATATTTTTCTAAAAGTTAATAATTTCAGTTAAAATATTTGAAATATTAACCAATTAATATTTTATGCTGATTATACGTTTAACTTCTTAGGGGAATTTAAAGGTCAAATATTACTCTAAAATGAGGCATGTTAGAATGTAGTTAACTCATTTAAAACATACCTGAAGTTCTTACACAGGTTTGATTTAACCTTTTTATTATTAGTCTGTCTACTTCTCCTGAACTCCAAGTGCTCTTCCACCTTGTGATGTCATGAAGTGGTAGTTTGCAAGTTTTACCTTTTACCTTTAGTTCAGTGGAGATTGGCAATTCCAGTGGTGAAATTAGTTAAGGGATTCTAGTGACTGTTTATGGAGTTTAAAAACACAGTTGAGCACATTGTGTATTGCTTGATGACATTACAAGGTGGAGTGTGAACTTTACCTAAATATGCAGGATGTGTGAATGAAACATAACACAACACCAGGTATGTTTGTAATGAGGAAACAACATTATAATATTGATCAGAAAATATTGTAAAATGAGCTTGAATGAATTTTTAAAATGAGCCAAAAAATAGTTAATGTTGAAATGTATGTTTTTCATGCAACAAGAATACAAAGAATGACATGACAAGTGACAATGTTGAAACTCCAGAGAGTGAGAATGAGCCTCAAACTGCCAAACAGGTAAAAAAAATCTTGTATTATACTGACCTATAAATAAAGTAGAGTTTCTCTGTGAAGTTTTATGTTTTTCTGTTACCGCTGCTGTAGAATCCAGGAGTCATGTCTGGGATGATGCAGAAGGTCAATCCATTCAAGTCCTCCTCACAGGTACGACATGACAACAAGTCTTAGTGGTAGATCATTTGCTTCCCAACCAGAGGGTTCCAGCTCTGACTAGCACATGCAGACATTTCACACTTCAGGACAGAGTGTATGGAGTACTTAATACTGCAAAAACACAAGAAAAATATTCATTATTTTGAAATGGTGACTGTAATAAAACACTAACTTGAAATTGGTGTGTAGTAATCAGTCAGTGAGTGAGAGAAGAAATTAGTTTTGTTGGGACCTTTTTTTTTTTTATTTTTTTTTTTTTTAAAGGGCCCATATGTGTTATAATGTTGTTTCCTCATCACAGACATCCCTGGAGTTGTGTTTTGTTTCATTTGACACATGTTTATCACACAAACCCTGCATATTTAGGCTGAGTTCTCTCTCAAACAACAAACCCTCCACCTTGTGATGCCATGTGGTAATACTCATTGTGCTGCATTGTGTTTTTAAACTCAATACACCTTCACTAGAATCGTTTGGATGATTTCAGACCTAAAATTGCTTATCTCTACTGAACAAAAGGTAAAAGGTAGCCGTTAGCATTAAAACTGCCAATGTAGGACATCACATTTTACGGATTTGGAGCTTCGGAGATGTAGACAGACTAATAATAACTCTCACAAGAGTCTATTTTGAGCAAAACAGAACCTTTTTAAGAGGTTGAAAGAGTTTAGACGTACCAAAAAATACTAAACAGAACAATTAATTAAAATTTTCTATATTTCTCTTTGTCCAGGCACCAAAGAATGATTCAACAGAATCACAAGCGACTAACATTCCTCAAACCAAACAGGTATGTCTAACCTGTACTTTTAGTTTGAATAATTTTTTTTTTTTAATTTAGCACTTTTTTGTAACATCTTAAATATCTTTTGTCTGTAGAATCCACGAGTGTTTTCAGGCATGATTCAGAAAGTCAACCCATTCAAGTCACAGCCAAAGGTACATGTAGTCTTATTCTATGCCAGAAGAGGGCAGTAGTGAGTTAAATTTACACAATTACATTTACTTAACAACCATTTGAAAAAAACGCCTCTTTTCCCCCTGTATGTGTACATATGTGTCTTAAAATGGTGATGTATTTGATAAACCTGTTTTAATGCATTTTATTATGTGTTTTTATCTATTCATTATAGGACCCAAAGCTCGTTCACAGTGACCTCTCGGGCAGTGAAGGAAGCCTAACTGAGAACAACAACCTGCCAGACAAAAAAGTAATTTATGATTTTGATTACAAAAATATAAGAAATAAATGATTAGTCTTACAAAGATTTGACTTTGAATTAATCTATATTATACACTGTATTTTCTTCAATTAAAATTATTTTTGTCACCTAAATACATTTGCATACAAATGTTGTAACCTTTTCTTTATGCATACTCGGTTGACAATTTGACTGGAAAAAAAAAGTATTTAAATGTTATTTGATTCTTAGATTTCCACTGATGAGAATGCAAAGACTCCAGACCTGCCACCTCGACCAGAACAACAGGTACTGTACTTTACCTCATCTTTTAGTACTTTTATTATTGGTGAGTTAAAGCTCAAAAACAGTTCATGTTTTTCCTATGTATTTATGTGCACTCTTTGACTGCCTGAAAATTGATTTTACTGAAATTGTAATATGCCATGTGACCACCAGATGACGCCAAATGACAACAAAGTCTTCTAACTTTTAAAGTAGTTTATACAAGAGTTGTTGTTTTTTGACTAAGTTGCATATTACTACAGAATCAAATTGTGCCAATAGTCTGGGATGACTGTTGTACTTGTAATGGTAATAAATAACAGCACATTATATTTGTAGGCATCTTTTTCACACAATTTCAAGATTAACTGTGATTAAAACATAGCAAGGCAGTACATATAAAATCTTCAAATATATATTTTTTCTATCTCTATGGTAATAGATTTCCATAAATAACCAAAATCCAGTGCTCCCGCCGCGGCCCAATCAGCAAGTATGTGTTTATTTGCTACTCCTAACTACTACTACCAGTACTACTACATTACTGACATGTTACTCACTGTCCACTTTAAACTGCACTTAAACAGTGGATGACTAAAACCAAGTCTGTGAGAACTTATGAGCATTTATTGTTCCATTATGTCTTTCTTTAATGTTATGTAAGTGTCTACTTTATTAGGGGCAACTAAGGTAAAAGGTAGCTGTTAACTTTAAAACTACCACTGCATGACATCACAAGGTGGAACAGAGCATTGTGAGCTTTGGAGATGTAGACAGACTAATAATAAAGGATTGCTCAAACTGTTGTTTGAAACAAAATATAACTATAGGTCTGTTTTTGATGAGGTAACAGCTTTGTAACATGTCCTAAAGCTCAAAAGAGTCAATTTGTGTAATACAGGACCTTTTATTATGCACTACTACTGCACTACTACTACTACTACTACTACTACTACTACTACTACTACTACTACTACTACTATTTAAAAACTACTACATTGACTACTATGATTCAGCACATTTTGCGTTATATTTTTGTTATCAGTCATGCCACTAGGTCGAGCCAGAGATTCCTTTAATATCTCATTTTGGCATTTCCCTTTTCACTCCAGCGTCATTAATAGCTTCCATTGTACTCATAATGCACTCTGAGTGTTCTCTATTGTTTGTGCTTTATTGTAGAACCAGGGGGTATTTAAAGGCATGATGCAGAAGGTCAACCCGTTTAAGTCCTCCTCCTCTCAGGTACAATACAATACAATGCAGCTAATGCATTTATATTTGAGTAAGGATTTGGCGTACTCACAACGTCCATTGTTTGGGTAATTGTGTTAATGACTACCAAACCTCTATTACCACCATGTACATGAAAGCATACACTCAGAGGAAAAAGATTATATACATGTGTATGAATGTATATATTACACAATACACACACATATAGTTTATAAAATATAATTTTAATATAGCTGTTTTAAAGTTTTACTCTTCTGGTGAAAGGTCTGCCATATGGAATCCTAAATAAGCAGGGTTTGTGTCTTAAACATGTGTGGATGATAATGTTATCGCTTTGTCTGGAATGTTACGCAGTGTGGTGTAAAACTAAAACAAAAAAGTATATATTATTATTTTATTTCCTTAAATATTTTCCCAGTCCCCTAAATTATTATGTTATTGTTATGTTCGTTGTCTTCCTTTTAGTTTAATTTAAAACAAATCTGTCCATACATTCATTTGTAAAAAGACACAATGAAATGTGTTTATTTAAAAAAAAAAATTTGTGTTAAATTTATTTATCTCCATGGAGACGAGCATGTTACAGGTTATAGGCCCGAGCAACTTAGGTCCTACTAATATGAATTAAAAGTTTTCAAGATATGTTTTAGTAATGAACAAGATATTTGAATGAATGCAAGATAGTAAGATTTAATGCCATACTGTGGAACTTTCAGGCCTAGTGGTAACATCTCCATTGAGACAAATAAGTAGTTGATTCCCAAACAAAAAAGTTGTATAGAGTTTAAACTGAATGACGCACTTAGATTTTTCTTTTTTTTTTTTTTTACATAGTTAAGCAGTGTTTCTTTGTTTCTTGTCTGGAGATCAAGTTTCTTTTCTCTTTCATTTCATGAGAAGAGCAAACCAGGTGTTCTATTTTGAGAAAGTAAAAAGAAAAGAAACAATCCACACAGCAACTTGTGATTAATAGTGTTCACCAGACTGTGTCCGTGCACCAGGTTCAGACTGACCACATGTCCTTATTTACCCACGGCTGAATTAGTGTTATCACGACACGAACATTTCAAACATTTCGATACTAAGAAATAGACTTGATACTCAATACTGATGCAGACACCACAGTGATCATAAAACGCACTTTATTTAGAATAGAAAGTGTTTTTCAAGGCAAGTTTATTTGTAAAGCTCATTCCCATACACAAAGTAATTCGAAGTGCTTTACAGATTAAGAAAGATACTCAAATCATTCAAATAAATAATCATCAAACCATTCACATTAAAAGTATCAATATTGGCAATGGAAATGAAAACTCTGGATAGGTGCAACAACACTGAAGACCTATTTAAGGCTTCTTATATTATATATTTACTTGATTAGCTGTTTCAGTTAGCTGCATATGGGCAAAAATCTACCTTTTTGAATAGTCTCAAACAGTCTGAAACCCATGATTACTACATTAAACTGTGTTCATTTGTGATTTCACCACTATTTCACAGGTGCCCAGTGAGTGTCAAACTGATTCTGCTCCAAAACGACTGTCTGCAAAAACACAGGTACTTTACATGAATACTCTCCATGAATAGGTAATACACAATGACATTTTTAATCAAATTTAAACATTTTAAACTGAATCTAATTGCACTTGGGTTTTTTTTAGGCTGCTCAGGGTCTCGAAAGCTCCTCCTCTTCAAGTTGTGAAAGTTTAAATGACGAGACGATTCAACCTCACGTAAGACATCTTTTTATTTTTATTTATGCAACTGCCTTCATTTGTAAATTAAAGTTTTCATGACAACTTTGTGAAAATCCAACACATATTTGAAGAGTTCTACTGTAAAAACTCATCTCTGTTTGTCAAAAAGTATTTATGTAGTGTATTTTTTCTTTCCATCTTCAAATATTATCAGTGCTAGTGATGATTAATGGATTTTAACAAGGAAGGATGAATCATATTTTGATAGCAGTAAAATGCATTTGGCTTTTGAAAACATTACTGTAAAAAGGGTGAAACATGACTTTTTAAACTAACACAAATGATGCTTATCTGATTTTGCGAATAATTTTGTTTTGTTTGTTTTTTTGTGATTTTACTCTCTCTTGTTGCTAATGTCTGTGCGTGTTTTAATGCTGCAAAAGGACTTATCAGATTGAAAGGTAATGGCGCAAATGTGGCAGTACAAAGATAATCAGAAAAATTTATGGCACGAACGAAAATATTCTCAGCCAACAAACAAGTAACAAAAACAAAAATCTCCATGAGGGCATCTGGAACTTTCTGAACAACAGGTTTTGCTTTGCTTCCAGTCAGAAAGATATCATAAAATGTCAAGTGCATATGACAGGTTTTCATGTGTGTGTGGTGGTTTAGTTACAGGTGGGAAATATTGATTATAGTTTTACACCAATTATTACAGGACGCAGCTCTAAAACAGGAATCCCTCCACCTATGTCAATATACTAAATTCCAAAATACAAAGACACAGACATTTTTGACAGGTGCTTTGTTGTTTAAAGTGTCATTTTATGCTATACAATTTTTTGATTTCAGTTTATTTTAGAGTGAACTTAAAGGTGCAATGGCGCAGCTTTTCTGGTGGAGGGATTTGTCACCTTCTTGTCTTCATGGAGATACTGTTGCTTTGTCTAGAATGTTCCACGGCAAAGATTAAACCCATCTATCTCTAACTATAAGCGACATTACAGATCAGATCTGTGGAGACGCAACCGTATTCACAGGGAGATATTTAGTTTTTTGAGCAAATTTTAAATGTCCAAGAGAACATTATATTCAAGACATATCTTAAAAGTTGTAATTTCTCAAATGTAGTGATGTTTAACAACTGGGATACAAGAAAATACATGACAAATGTACCTTTTAAATTTGTTAAGGACCATGAATCTCATTAATTTAAGAAAAGAAAAAAAGCTACAGTGTCTAACTTATTGGAGGGGGGCACGTCAGCTGTATGGTTATGGAAATAAAAAGTTAATGGATGGAGATACATAGATTCCAAGTTTTGTGCCAAAACTGAGCATAGAACAATATTTCCATGGAAACAAACAGGTCACGGTCATCACTCGTTCCAAATGCACTGATATGAAAACTGTAGATTTACATGGTTTTATAACATGGCTTGTATCACTGATGAACTTTGTTGTGCTTCTATAGTCCATTTGGTACACAGATGCAGTCAGCACCGAGGTTCAACCAGAGCAGCCAAGAAAGAAGAGGACTATGGTGAGTACTGTTACAAAGTGCTATAACATTTCTTTACTTTAGTCAGTCATAAATAAATAAATAAATAAATCTTCTTTTTCCTTCTCCAGACGTTCCGCCTAAAGAGGATACTGCCCACTGGTTTGTTTGGCTCAGGAGCACAGGTAATTCTTATAGTTAGTGCTATATTCTACTCAACAAATTTTTTCAGCTTTTAATTGTTATATTTCACAATGGTCCATAAGTAAAAGAGAATTCAGTTCGGTCAACTGGACAAAACTTAACAGAATTCAATTTTCTGGTCTTGTTTTGCTGTTGGTGTTTTAAAATTAATTAAAGATAAGTTCAAAAATGATTTCTGATAGTGAAAGTGTTTACCTTGGACTTAATACAGTCTACTATGATGGTTTTGTAAGTATGTCGCCATCTTCTTTTCTATCTCCTTTTCAATCAATCAAAAAATAAATCAATCAATCCATTTTAACTTGTAACATCTACTTATCAAACTGTTATATTCTAAAGCTACTTGAGATGATTTTGATGCAGCCAGATAAAGGTGGGGTTAAGGCTTTTGGAGAATTACAAAAGTATTATTCATAAAAATCCCAAATTGCTAGTTATGGCATTTTGATTTAATAGCCCCTTTAAACTTTTTGATGAATTGTTTTTTCAATTTCAAACAAAATAACAAATAAGCATGCGATTTTGAGTCTGTATAGTCCAGATAATGATTTAGGATAAGGAAAATGGTCAACGCATATTTCAGTAGTAGTTGATTAATCATTATTTAATTTTAATATGTGGCTGTTTCAGTGTTTGTCCGAATGTGTAAAGTTTTTATTTTGACTCATTTCAGAATTCTGCTGCATCAGAAGTACAGGCCCAGACACAGGTTTGTACAATTGAGTGGTTCTAAAAATATATTTCACATGGAGGACAGGGGCCTATATAAATCTATGGGTAAAAATAAATAAGTACATTAAATAAAAACAAAAAAAATGTATATATATAAATGTTGAACTATATGTATTTTTTGCTGGAAAAAAACAGACTTGTTGATTCCAGTGACGATGCTGACAATGACAGCTTTTTGACAGACTAATGCTTCCTCATTGTAATAAATAGCTCGTGTTACTGATAAGTTTTAATTTGATGTGGATAGGTCCAAGTAATTACAGAGATATTTACCATAAAATAGGTCAACAAATTTGCAATCTGACATTTAAACAACAAATATTCTACCACAGAATTCTTAGCCACTCACTTCCCCATTTTAAAAGGTCCTATATTACACAAAATGCCATATTATAATGTTATTGTGTTTTGTTATGTGTGAATGAAATGAAACAAAACAAAACAACAAAACATGTTTGAGTAATACTTTATTATTAGGCTGATTTATATTTCCAAAGCTCAAAATGCTCTGTTCCACCTTGTGATGTCATGATGCGGTAGTTTTGAAATTAACAGGTGCTTTTTACTTTTAGTTGAGTAGTTATTGGCAATTCCAGGGCTCAGATTTTACAAGTGATTCTAGTGAAGGTGTATTGAGTTTACAACACAGTGGAGCACTTCCTGTATTAACACATGACGAAGAGAAGAACTCAATACGCCTAAATAGAAATATGTAGAATTTGTGTTAAACATGTGTGAACGAAACAAACCAAAACTCCATGTATGTTTTTGATGAGGAAACGACATTCTAACATACATCACAAATAGTGTAATATGGGCCTCTTCTAGGTAAAGGTTCCTCAGGATGTTTTAAAGTCACCCAGACAAAACCTGTTCAGAAGCTGTTAAAAACTGGTTAAAAAAGACATTTAAAGACTAGTTGTATTGAAAAAAAAACGTTTCCAGTGCATCTGAGGGTGAATCTGAAATGGAACAGTTCACATGCTAACCGCTTTGCACATTCATTATTTCCAAGTATGTCGACAAAAAGTACATAGATAAACAACTGAGTCAGTCATGTGAGGTAATCATTTGACCCAAGAACAAATTTCAGAAGAACACAGTGGCAGAGTGGTTAGGATTCAAAATGAGAGGTCATGTACTTTATTCTTTTCCCCTTTGTTTGGGCAAAATATGTCTTGAAAGTACAGCTATATTATATAAACAGCTCTTGAGATCAAAATATGTCCACTGTGTACTGTCTGGAGTTTTATTTTTCCATTAATCAGGAAATGCGAGTCAGCATGCAACTTGTTGTTTGCTTTAATCTCACGGGAAAACGCCACACTGGTCTCGGAAAGTTATGATAAACTCATCACGGTGAGTAATTATGATGCTCAGAAGTTGTCTTCCTCTTTTTTAAGACAATTCAGGTACAGCGCCTTTACTGTGATGAGCAGTTACACCGAGCGGGGTCTGGAGGAAAGACCACTTTAATTCCTGTACATGAGCATTCAGTTCTATTCAAGTTAATTTATGTAACACATTAAAGAACAAACAAATTTGAGCTTACCAAAGTATAACACACAAGCAAAAAAATACAGTACAGTACAAGCCAAATAACACTATATATAGGAAAAGTACTATAAAATAACAAGTTGAGGCTACTCCTCCAGGTAGTACTCCTGGCCATGATCCTAGGTCAGATCTAAAGCTGCTCCCTCCTGCTGATGGGATACTTTAATATCCTTTGATAATTGCAAAGGATATTAAAGTATCCTTTCAGCAGGAGGGAGCAGCAAATACAGAACATTTTCACACAAATAGTCACACAAATGAGAAAAACTACATTATCTAAAGGATCGGTGCAAGAAACACAAATGTTCAGATGACTTCATATTGTCAACATGTAACTTTTGTCATTTGTAGACTTACTCACAGTGGGAAGAGTAACCACTTTTACTCAAGAGTATTGTTACACTGACAAAATAAGTTACTCAAGTAGGAGTAAAAGTATGCTGCTAGAAATGTACTTTGAAAAGTACAATGTATTTTGTTAATCAAGTAAATACCAAGTACCACCCTCGTTTATAATAAGTTTAGTTCGTAATCCGTAGTTTGTTTTTTTTAAACCAGACTGCGCCCACATGTCCGATTATCTTAGAAATCTCAAATTCTTTTCCGTGCCGTAAACGCGGAGATATTTGGCACAGTTTCATTTTGGCAACAGGTCAAGCTCGTCTTGTGGCCTCAGACTGTTCTATTTTTAAACCTATCATGTGCTTCAGATAGCTACAGGAATATATGGCCTATTATTGAATTGTTTAAATAGTTTGGGGTTTCCTGGTTGGATTTGCAATCTCTGATTCTGGCAAAGTAATTTTTTTTCCTGTAATTGTTTATATTTAGTAAGTATGGGATAGTGCATATTAATTAACATGTTCAGATAGTACATCATGTAATTGTTCCAGAGTTGGCAGGTCGATGACATGACGGCTCAGTGGAATACTGTCAGAAAATAATACACAAACAGTGTAGAATTAAACAGTATCAATCTCCAGTAACCTCCAGCTGACTGTGGATTAGATCACCTTGGTCAGAAAAATCAGTGCTCGAGACTTTGTCAAAGTTTTACGTGCGCACGGGGTCAACGTGTGAGCCTTCACACTCCAACCGCTTACTATGGCTGGATTGAGCAGTCTCCCCCCGTATGACCTCGGCACAACCCTTTTATTAAAAACACATACATAGTTACACAACTTTGCGACAGTTTCCACTTCCCCCCACCACCATCTCCCGCCTCATATCTCACTTTCTTAGAACACAGGTTCAAGGACTTTCAGTTCCCCGTACATCTGCACCTAGACTGTTACAGTGACCTTTTGCACTTCTCTGTTTGCACAGACGGTGATATACAATGCAGACATAGCACAACATAATTTCATGGTTTCAAAACACTTTAACACATATAGGTAATGCAGAAGTTTCCATTGCTAGCTTATGTACATTTTAATAACTTTATTGCAACTTAAGCATTTCTCTAACAAATACAAAATGCAGTCATCTTAGTCAAATGAGAGAACCCACTATAAACACACACGGTACACAAATGAAAGACAATAGACAAAAAAAAAAAATCACAATCTCTCAACAAGACAGAGACTTATTAAAATGTTTAAACACATACAGATTAGTCCATTTTATGCTCACATGTCTGATTGTCAAGTTCAGTGTTTCTTCCAGTTACCAGGACACTGTGTTTTTCCCTTGCCTGGAAATCCAGAATGATTTCTCTTTGTATGTGTTGAGTCTGGAATTTTCTAGGTAAGGCAAAAAGTGTGAGGCTACATTAGTGTTGCAAATTATGCTTTTGCTCCTTTTGCTTCTGTGAATCATAAATTTAATCTTCACTAACTTCTCCTTTTTGCTGTTGACCCATAGAAATCCTTATATTATATTTATATAGCTAAATATAATGATTAGTTTACAAATACAAATTTTGGTTGACTGAGACACCATCAACCAATAAACGACTAAACGACTTAAGGCCTACAGCCCTAAAATAAAGTAAAATAAAGGCAAGACGTTTTCTCAATATTACCATCGTGACTATTTTTGCTACCACTATGTCTTACTGCTCTTACTACTACTATTACAATGATTACTATGGCTACTACTTACTATTCTCTACTACTACTTCTTTTCTATTTTCATTCGTTTTCCGACCATCACAGCTACAGAATTGCTACATAACTGAAGTAACACTGATATCAAGTAGGGTACATGTTTTTATACCTCGTTGAGCTCACATTATAAACTGTATACTTCTAAATTTGTATACTTGTAACACAAAAATTTGATATTGTGACATCTCTGCCATATAGAATAAGAACTGGCTACATTAGTGTTCTCTGAGACGATCCTTTGAGTTCATTGCTTTCACTGGCTTTACATGTTTAAACCAGTCTGTCCAGTGTCTTCTCTGGCCTTATACAACCTCATGTTTTATGTGAAAGGTCTCATTTGAAATAGTTGTTGATCTCAGATATGGGAAATGCTTTGCCTTCCTTATTCTGGTCTTCATCTGTGGCACGTAGTCATACATGTCTGAAATGAAGTGATTAGAACACTGGATTAGATTTGTAACTGGGATAACTAAGGGTTCACACATGTTCTAGTCCAGTTTGAGTTCAGGGTGTAGTTCCATCTTAGTCGTGCAAATGTGAACGCATCCTAAACTTGGTATCAAACTAGGTGCACTATGTAACTGGTTTATGGTGTTGAATCCACCATTTAATCTCTGATGTCTTCACGGAGATGTTATTGCTTTGCCTGATATATTCAGCAATATGATTCTTGTGCTTTTTTTTCTTTGGACTGTATGGTTTGTGAACTTCCTGGTTTACCAATATGCCACATTTTTTGGTTAAGATTCAAATTTTAAAGGTGCATTGTGTAACTTTTCTGGTGTAGGGACTGTCAATTGCTTTTCTCCCTGGAGATGTTATTGCTTTGTCTGGAATGTTTCACAGTCTGGCATTAAACTTTTCTATCTTCATATACAGTGTTGGGAAGGTTACTTTAAAAATGTAATCCCCTACAGATTACAGATTACATATCCCAAAATGTAGTTTGTAATGTAATCCATTAAATTACTTAAAGTGAGTAACGTAATCTGATTACTCTGGATTACTTGATATTGTCATGCCTTTTAAAACGACATGAATGTATTGACCACATCCTAAAAATTCTTGTTTGTTCTCTTCAAATTGTCTGTTGAGCTCAAGTCTCCATGAATAAGACACTGTTTACTGTAGAGAAGCAAAGACCAGAATCTTAACATAAGGTGTTTTGTTTTGTCTGCTAAAAGAGAATAAAAAGTCCAATCTTTTAAAAATATTATTGATAGAGAAATTATTTTTATATGAGATTACCTTAAATTATGTCCAACCTACTGTTAGGTATCATATTGTTTTGACCTGGTTTTAGTCCTGGTTTAGTCCTGATTTTAGACCTGGTTTAGTCCCAGTTTAGTCCTGATTTTAGACCTGGTTTAGTCCTGGTTTAGTTCTGGTTTAGACATGGACTGGGTTAGTCCTGGTTTAAGTCTTGGTGTTAGTTTTGGTTTAGAGGCTCACAGGAGGAAGCGCGGTCTACGCAGCGTACGCGAGAAAACACGTTCCACACGCGGCGCACGGGAGGATGACGGTGGTCCGCGCGTTCTCAGGTTGATGACGATGACGAAGGTGTGTGTTTGTGTGTGTTTGTGTGTGTGTCCCCTCATGTGGCAGGTCATTATAGGACAGTAGTCCAGTTATCATGGGTCTATGCAGTTTGTTTTCACCAGTGCCAGTAGCTCCGGTTTGACATTTAACTTGTAGGCGATGTTATATTTGTAATTTTTTTTATATTTCATGTCGGGAGAAGAATTTCCAAGACACCAATGCGTTTTTACCTGTGCACTGCTGCCTCTGTTCTACTGGCTCTTCGACCTCGTCCATTGTGTGACTGATGCCGCCAACGTTAACATGATGTTTACGTCGCTCTTATTGCGCGCGTTCTGTTTGGGTTTCCGGCAATGAGTGGAATTACCAAAATAAAAAATAAATAAATAAATGGGATGTAGCACAAAATGTGAAAACGGGAAAATACTGCCTTGTAATCCACTTATTTCAGCAAAGTAACTGTAATGCAATTACCACTCATTGAAACAGTAACTGTAACTGAATACAGTTACTCATAATTTGTACTCTAATTACATAACGGCGGTACATGTAATCCGTTACTACCCAACACTGTTCATGGAGTCCACACCAGACCAAGTTACAGGTCACATCTGTGGAGAGGCATCCCTGCTCACAGTCAGAATGAGTGTTTTTCTAGCTATTTTAAGCAATAAAACCACCGTACCAGAAAAGTAACACAGTGTACCTTTAAGTATACTTTTTAAGTAAATTAATGTTTAGAGCATTTTAACTGTAAAGTGTTTTTCCATTTCAGGAGGCAGTGCAGATTGAGACTCTGGAGTTTGCAGATGTCAACAGTGAAGAAACAGCCCTAGATCCTCTGGATGTAGGTTTAAAAAAAAAGAAAAGAAAGTTTACTTCTTGTTTACTGCTTTATACATTAGTGACAACACCAAATATATGAGGCAAGAAATGTGGAAATATCCAGCCAAGACAAAACATATTCAAATAATGCAACTTAATATTTGTTTATATATTAAGTTTTCAATGTATCCATCCCTTGCTTTATGGACAGCGCTACAAACCATTTGCCTTCTGTCAATGATCTTTATGATGAAGTCTCCTAAAATGGTTTTCACTTCACAGCTGTGCCATGTCACACTTGAGAAATGCCAGGGTTCAAAGCAAAGGGTGGATATTTTTAAAAGCCTAGGGATATAATGTCTGAAAGAACCAGACAAAGTAGAAATGAATCATTATTCTCATTATTTTATAGAATTCCAGGATTATCAAATCTGTAACATGTACAATGAGAATGGTGTAATGTTTTTTTGGTTGCCTTATCTGTCTTTAATTCTGTCTTTAATTCTGTCTTTGATTCCAGGATGAAGATGGGCTCCTGTCCTGGTGGAACACAGTGGAGGGTAGGTCACATTTGAAATCATGAAATATTTTTAAACAGACATTTGGAGCTAATGATTTGTCGTTTTTAGGTTGGAATGAGTGGAACGAGTCGAAACAAGATGCAGAGGCTGAAGAGTAAGTGACTATATGACACCTGTAGGTTTGGTTTGCGATCTCCTCTTGCTTGGTACAGTCAGTCAAATATATTCGTTAATCTGTTAAACAGAATTAAAAGTAGAAACTTGTGTTACATTAATGAGGGCCCATGGGTGGAGGGCAGCATTTCCAGATACAGAAAAATCTTAAACAAGTTTTGAGTTATTATTCATTTTTCATTTGCTACATTGCATATTTGTCCATTGATAGATTTAATGTCTTCAGTATGAATCTACAATGTAAATAATCATGAAAATAAAGAGGAAACATAAATTGTGTTTAAACTTTTAACTGGTAGTGTGTATCTTACTTTATGCTGGTGTTTTCTCACAGTGTGGTGGAACAAGCGGCTGATCGTGTGTTCATGGCTGCTCGCCTCTTCGTGCGTCTCTTTAACAAACGCGGTGGCTCTCTGCAACAGAAGATCCTGGAGCTCCTGTCTATGGCCGATGCTGCTGACAGTTTCCATAAGAAGACTGTGACGGCGAGCGTGGGTGGGGGTGTGGCCAGTGTGGCGGGTTCAATCACAACCATCACTGGGCTCATCCTGGCTCCCTTCACCGCCGGGACCTCGCTCATAGTGACCGCCGTGGGGATCGGAGTGGCCACAGCGGGGGGGATTGCTTCAGCTTCAGCCAATATCACAGACACAGTCCACTCCAAAACTGACCGCAAGAAAGTGGAGAAGATGATCCAGGACTATCAGGATGAGATCAAGGACATCAAGGAGTGCTTGGACTTTGTACAGGTAAAGACACAACGGTTATGTTTAAAAGTAAGGTAAAAGTCAAATAAATAAACCATTTCTGTTCTTATAAAAGAAAAGCCTGGGAAAGGTAGTAGCCAACACAATCAAATACATATTTTTCATCTCAAACACTTACACAAAGATTTGTATTTCTAATTTTCTAGAATTCCTTATCTTATACCTGGAAACACAGCAAGGGAATCAAATGTTGACTTTGCTGTTAACCATTGTAATGTTTGTTTTTATTCTTGATTACAAAAACTTGATTGGCAACTTGGTTGTTTTCATTTGAGATACAGTCAAGAAGCAGAATGAGCCTTACAGTTTCACATTTGGGTTGTCTTATTTTAACTCTCACTACCTATGAGGCCTGTCCATGTACTGAGGATGAGAAAGATATGTATGTGTCTTCTATATGCAGCTTAACGTTTTGCTCAGACTGCACCTGGTCCAGCTGCGGTGTTCTGCGGTGCTTTCATACAAATGAAACAAAAATTGACGTCTGCTCCCACTGGACACCACAATTTTGTAAAGCGAAAGTCAGCATTACAACGTTGTTTTAGATCAATGTTACTATTTTAAATGTTCAAATTACAGTATAATATAATGATCCATGGGTGTCATAGATTCTAAGTATACAGTAGACAAAAGCACAGTACGTCTTTAACATTTGCTGTGGGCTTATCCGACCCACAGGAGGGTATGGAGACCCTGGAGGAGTGGAATTTCGAACAATATGCCGAGGCTATCTCCAAGAAACACCTGAACCAAAATGTGAAGCATGTGATGAAGGAGGGCGGGCGCGCAGGCAAAGCTCTGGTCATCAACACCGAGAGCCTCATCAACACCGTGCAGGTAGTTTTTAAAAATATGGTTAGAGCACAGCCATGTCGGAGGATTGAGTTATGTCATTGTTTCCTTAAGCAACACATTTCACCCACCCTTGTTTTTTTCACTGTGCAGGTTCTAAGCGTAGCAGGAGGAGCCGCTAAAGCTGCCCAGGTGATGAGCGTCACCACTGGGGTCATGTCCGGACTCTTCCTCGCTCTGGACGTCTTCTTCTTAGCCAAAGACTCAATTGAGCTCAAGCAAGGAGCCAAGACGGACTTCGCCGTCAAAATCCGAGAAGTGTGCAAAGACCTCCAAAGTGGACTACTGGAGCTGAACCGGATCAAAGAAGACTTACAGAAGACTATGGATGGGATTGAGGTGGAGATAGAGGAGGAAGAGGATGAAGAGTTGTTAAAATCAGATCTGAAAAAACTTATCGAACTTGAAGAATGAAGCCAAAAAACAAAACAAGATATGACCTAAGTTTTTTTTTTTTTTGTAGAAAACACTGAAGAAACTTTTAGCATCTAGCACTTTTAGATATTTGATCACTGACTTTTTATTAGCTTCTTTTAAATATTTATTGTAATGAATAAAGATGAAGTTATTTTATTTAGTAATACTATTTAAATGTCATTATTATAGATAGTGTCTACAGTAAAGCTTTATTTCTTCAAGTATTGATTGTATTTCTTTCAAACGAGGAAGAAAATGGCCAAAACATGAGAGTGAGATTTCCATTCAATTAACATGACTCTTTTTATTTGACCCAAAGCACTCACAAGTCGACACCTGCAGGGGAGTAAATGCAAAACCAACTATTCATGCAGACAAAGGTACCACGAAGCAACGTACAGTATGTATTTAAAGATAGCTCAAAATCTTCAACTTTTGCTTTCTGCTGTTGTCCTGTATATAGTAAATCCATATTTACACAGGGGTTAATACAAAATCTATTCAGCAAACTATTCATGCAGCAAAATGTACCAGGGAACAATGTATTTAGATTATCCATTATATTGCCGACTAACGCTCTCACTCACCAACTTTTCCTTTCTGCTATTGTCCCGTATAAATCCTTGGAGTCTAAATAAAATGAGTCGACTAATACATTTTGTTAGGCTAAGACACAGTAGACTGATTAACAGGCTACAACTAAAGTAGTGTAGTCTCAGTACAGTTTAATGTAGTAAGTTTAAACATGTTATATTGTGTAATTAAATATTGATACTGGAAGCTGTGTCCTTATTGAATGAGGAAGGCAATATTTATATAGCACATTTTCACTGTAACGTTTCCACAGTGCTGCACAGAAAAACAAACACAAAATAAAATAAATAACATGGACATGGACATGAATCAGATAACAGAAAGAGCTACACGACTCTAATCCGGGTATCCTTCGTTCATTCGTTTTTCAAAATAAATAAATAAATTCAAAAATAAGAAAATGAAAAGAAAAAAAAAAATGTCTTCACTATTCAGTTTTTGATTTTTTGTTTAAATGAACAATGAAAAAAAAACTGATAACAGCCGTTTCCTGTTTACGTGAGTTAAACTGTGATGCCTGACTGAACCAGGACTGAACCAGGACTAAGTGTTTTCAGTCGCGGTCTGGTTCCGGTCTGGTCCCAGTTCAGTCTGGCATTTCAGTTTAAGTCACATAAACAGGAAACGGCCGTTATCCATTTATCCATCCATTTTTTTCATAATTCATTTAAACACAAAATCGAGAAAAAAAAAAAAAAAAACTAAAACAAATCATTATCTGTTTTTTCATTTTGGTTTTGGAGACAAATAAAGAAGAAAACAGTTGTTTTATTTGTTTTCTTATTTTTGGCTTTATATTGAAAAATGAATGAACGAATGATACACGGATTGACTCTTGCCTCTTCTGAGCTGTTTAAAAACAGGATTCCCTTGTCATAATTCCTTTTATCTGCTGTACAAATCCAGCCAGTTTTAACCACATAACTAGGACTTCCATTTTTGACCTTTACAGGCTTGACAAGACACTTTATAGCACTGTGCTGACGTCATTACTCACATTCATTTTACAGACTGTTGTTGTGTAGCTACAGCTGCCCTGGGTGAAACTGAAGGTGACGCTGCCGATCTGTGCCTTCTGTTTCTCCAATCACACACTATATTTAGAATAGGATTTTTTTTTTTGTCATTGAACACAATTTGCAAACTAGGAATTTGCTTCAGTGTTATGGTGTGATGTAACAATGAGTAAAAATAGTGAATATAAGATACGATGAAATAAAAATAATCGGTAAAGGTTTTCCTCAAGGACACAATGGCAATTTGTGTTTAATTTTACAGTGCACCAAAAGGCAAGTTTAATTTTTGTCAGAATCACTCACCCCAAGCTACTTCAATATTGCACATATTGAGGCATAGGCTTGTGGTTGCGTAGATTTGTATGCTTATTTCAATGTGCTCATCATCATTGTTTAACCAATATTAACCTTATTACCCTGATGTAAAACTAAAATGCCCTTTGTCAATAACTTCTCTCTTTCATGTTTCTTGACTTGTGAAGGACATGGCATCAGTACCAAACCGAGCAGTAATAAAATGCCACGAGAGCAGTCGGCAGTGGTCACGTACACTGTACAGTAACTCTACGACTATGAGGCCCCAGGCGTTTCAGAGAAGTACTGAGTCAAAGCGGCTCCACTGTGTAAATATTAGATGTAGTTAAAGAATTCAAAGGAGTAATGTCACTATAACTTACTAAAACTTAGCCAGTGTCTTAACCTGCATATAGAGGATACCTAAAAAAAATCTCTTTTTCTCAGTATCTGGACAGTATAAATGTACAGCAGTAGAGGCACTGATTGACTGATTATATATATTATGTATAGCGCTTTTAAGGACCCTCAAAGATGCTTTACAAAAAGGAACCAACAGGAAATGGTGGAAAGCAGCGATGGAAACCACGGGGGGAACAGTTTGAATAGGTGAGTTTTTAGTGATTTGAAGTGCTTTGATGAGTCCGAGCCCTGATGGGTTGTGGGAATGATTTCAAGAGGGTGGGGGCGACGGCGGCAAAGGCTCGGTTCCCCAAGATCCGGTGCCATGTCCAAATGAGGGAGTGAGGAGGCTGGTGTCTGCTGATTAATTGCTAACCCATAACATATTTAGATCACCTGTTACCTTTTATAATGTTAAAAATATTCAGTGAAAACATGTTTAATATGTTTCACTTTAATTTCTGTTGCCTTGATTCCCCCTCCCTTTGCTCACCCCCCTTTCATAACACAATCATCGTGCATACCGCGAATGAAACTACGCACATCGCATCAGGTTTGTGAAGTTAATGTATTTATTTATTTTTTTGTATATTTATCTAAAATGGTTGTACTGAAGTATGGGTGACAGACTTGTGGGCTGGGCACAGAATTACACTGCTAACCATAAGGAGGGCCCAGGAGAGATTGCTAAAATACTCAAACATGTATGGACGACATCTAGAGCCTCTTCAGATCCACATTATAAAACAACATTAGAAAGCTCCAAAAAAGTTGATTTTGCGTAATACCCCCCTTTAATGATTGGCCACAGGTTAAGCCTGTTAAACACATGTCCGTGTTTTTTCCCATTAGTAGAAGAGTCTATGGTTTAAACCTCTAATAGTCTAAAAACAACCTGAAATATACATTGACATAAGAAAATGACTCTTTGTTGCTCATTGTATTGCTCTAAAAAGTTACTATACAAAAATAGTAACAACATTACTTAACATTAGGTATTTTATTATTATACTCCACAAATATTTTGTATGAGAAATAATATGAATAGAAGGATTTTTTGTGCCACTCTAGTCTGAATGAACTCTATATAATAATAATATTCCAGTTGTGGCCATCTAAACCTAAATACGGGCTCTACTCTTCCTCCACTTTCCTCTTCGAAGAAATGCTGTGTAAATATTTTGTGTGATGATGACTTTCTATATCGTGTTGCCCTCATTTATTCAAAACTTGAATCCTGTGGCTCCTGATTCTATCATAATGACATAACCTGCCTTACAAAAATACACATCTGCTTTAATGTCATTTTGAATTCAGAATTTTCTTTTGTGGTGCAAGAGAATTTATTTCAAGCATGAGCACATTGTTTGTAGTTTATTATTTATTTTGTAGTTTACATAAGTTAGTACTCTCATTGCCGGCTGTTATATAAGAGTAAAATGTTGCTTAAAAGGAGAATGTTATTATATTGAGTATTTTCCACATACATTTTTGAATTTTTTTCTATATTCTGGTGTCATTTTCCAGATGACACGAAAAATACTATATGTACAGAACTGTGGGCAGGGGATGGGGGGGAGGTCATTTTCTTTTTTGTCTTTTGAAAACGCAACCTCTGAATGCAGGATTACTCATAAAACAATGATACTTCTGTATTTTTTAACAGAGGGATATCAGTCTGGTCCCCACACTGTCTGTTGCAACTTCAGAGGTGTCATATTTTATTCCTTTATTTTTTTTCCAATACGGGTGGACCACGTGTGTCCCCACCTGTCAATCAATTCCATCTGAATACAGGGAGATTTACTGGAGACCAGACTGATAACAAACATGCATGAATCACTCAAACAGCAAGTCTGTAAATAATAAACAAATAAACAGTCAAACACTCCATGAACAGAACAAAAATGAAATAGATCATTGGGTACTTGTCCCTTTGGACAAACAGCAGTGTAGATGTGTTTCCGTTGTGGTTTTCCATCCAATAGTTGCATCAAAAATTTTGGACTTCCGGTCATTGTGCAATGCATACTGGGAAGGAATATCAGAAAAAGTGAGCATCAAACCACAATGTTTGTTTTTCAAGTCTTTTGAAACATATCGCTTTTGTTTCTGGTTCTGATTAGTTGTGGGATTTGGACATCGTGACTGTGTGGTTGTTGAATGTCCTAACACCAGAAAACGGCTCGAGAAATTTGTCTGTGAACTCCATAAGTGGAAAAGGGAATCAGATCTGTGTGACTGCAAACCTCTGTTCAAACTGTTTCCCTTCCCAAAGGAATTGAAAAATAATGAAAGGCGAAGGCGATGGGCACAGGACAAAAAAGGAAACCTTTGACTGCCTAAATCATCCCGAGTTTGCAGTGAACATTTTGTATGTGGATCAAAGTGGGATCCCGTTTGTTAAGTGAGAGGTGCGGAAGACAAACAGGTGTTTCTTGATGAACAGCTGGTGCCTTTTCACTTTTTTAATTTGTAACCAATGCTGAGTGAGGGATCGGGATTTTGCTTTGTTGGCACTCACGTACAAAACGTTCGCTGCAAACTCGGGATGATTTAGGCAGTCAAAGGTTTCCTTTTTCGTCCTTCCTCTGGATCAGTACTGCCCATCGCCTTCACCTTTGACTGTTTTTCAATTCCATTGGGAGGAGAAACAGTTTGAACAGAGGTTTGCAGTCACACAGATCTGATTCCAGTTTGCATTTATGGAGTTCGCAAACAAATTTCTCGAGCCGTTTTCTGCTGTTAGGACATCCAACAACCACACAATTACGATGTCCGAATCCCAAAACTAAAATATGACAATATCAGAACCAGAAACAAAAGCGATATGGTTCAAAAGACTTGAAAAGATTGGCTTTGTCAATAGGCGCATCCCACTGGGAAAACAAACATGGTGGTTTGATGCTCACTTTTTTGGAAATTCCTTCCCAGTATGAATTGTGCAATGACCGTAAGTCTGAAATTCTTGATGCACCTATTACATCTGCTCACAGACAACATTGCTTTTGTCCAGTTGTTACTTTATCACTTTCGAAACAATAACTCTACTGTACTTAAGTCTGATCCAACCACATTCTGTTTATATTACCTATTCACAACACAAGACATTATTTTTACAAGACATTCTTTAAAGTGGAAGTATAGTGCAGAGCAGAGTCTATCATTATAAAAGCAGCTCACTGTTTTCTAACAGAAAGAGTCTGCCACTTGCTTATATTATTTCTTTGGAAATAATATGGAATGCTCCATAGTATGGCATCGAGCATATGGCCACCTTGCATGTCTTCAATTACATGTGTTTCTATTAAAAAAAATAAAAAATAATGTCACTAGCCTGTCTCCATGGCCATACGAGGTTGCAGGGATATTGCAGGGGTGTTTAAACTTTTTTCTTCTAAGGTCATAAATCAAAACACAGAAGAAGTGAAGGACTGATCAGTAGTGAACAATTAAATCTGTGCTTCAATAACAGATCAGAATGAGCGACACTAGTCATGCTTAGATATTCAAAAGGACACACTAATCATTTGATATTGGATTTTGCGAGGAAGATTTTCAGAAACTTGCAGTAAAAAAGTACTGCTTAAGACTTCCTATTCACATGGAAGCTCGAGGGCCAAGAAAAATAGGTCTGAGGGCCACATTTGGTCCCTAGGCCACAGTGGACATGTCTGGTTTAATGCCGTACTGTGGACCACCAGAAAAGTTACATATTGCACCTTTAACACTACTGAGAGCAAATCTAATCTGAACCTGTATTTACAGTGTAATCTTTGTCAATTGTTGTTGGGCAGTGTGTGTGTGGCTCCTTGGCTCTTTCTGACCAGACCGAGTTCACACGAGGTACTCCCATGTGATACAGGTATGTGTTCATAATTATATATTTTATAGTGCCATTGGTTGTTAAACATCCTCCTTAGTTCTTAGCTCATGTACTTTATAGAGCACATCCATGGTTTCCTGCGGATGTTTCATTTGTTTGGCTGGAACTTTTGGAACTGTCTTTTCCAAAAGGTAAATAAGTATTTTATTGATAAACTTTTTAACAAGATTCTTAGCTAAGATTTTAGTAATTTCAAAGGTGTGTCTTAAAATACAAATTTATAAATGTCCTTTATAATGGACACTTGTGTTGTATTCAGTCCTATAGCTTGGATATTGAGTTGTCCATTCTTCTCTGATGGTTCCTTAGGCTGGAGAACCAAATCTAGATTGGTTCGGATTAATTCCAGTAGTTTTTAAAGAGAGACTAGAATGTTTCCAAGTTTTCAGGACCAATCTGGAGAATTGCCCCCAAAGGGACTCTAATGAAGGTGCAGGACCATCACAGTGTTCGTCCTGTAGGAACCTTTTGCAGTTCCTTTATAGTAGTCTACCACTCTCAAATTAAATCAAGTTTATTTAAGAAGCACATTTAAAACACTTAAAGATGACCAAAGTGCTGAACAGCAACAATAATACAACAATGGTATGGGCATTAAAAATAAATAAAAACACAGTATAACATAACATTTTAAAGCAGCATGTCACTATCTCTAACTCATAGCAAAAGGCAATAAGAAAAGGTGTGTCTTTAGATTGAAAGTGCTGCAGTGACTGTGCGGCTCAGATATGTAAATGTAGCGCAATATTTTACTGTATACTTTCACACAGGGGAGGAACTGTTTAGGGCCACTGTTTTGGGATTTTTTTTTTTACATCCTACTCTGAGAAGATATAAGGGTACTCTTCCTTTGACAGAAAATATCTGTTTGGTGACATGGCTGCATAGTGAGAAAGGTATAACACACATTTGGCCTTAATATCATTTTCATCCTTTCATATTTGCTTACTTGAACTCTTGTGTAATTGGTTTAAGTTACTTCCTACCCCCCATAACCCTGACTTTATTAAATATTAAACCTGCAAAGTGTATATATGGTTCCCAGTCCCCCATATTCTATAGAACTCCAACCACCAAGCGATCCAGCAGCCAGTTTTATAGCAGTGCATTAGCTTTCTCTGTGTGCATTAGAGGTGGGACTAGGTTCCTCTGACTAAATATGGCTGGGGGAGTTAGTTTGTGGTTGTACTATGATGACAAAATAAAAGGGAGTCTGAAAACCTTTTGAGGCCACTGTAGGGTCTTGTCAGAGATATTGGACCTCAAATAGTTGTTGTTTTGTTGTTGGGTTGTTAACTTAACATGGATTTAACACCAAAATGTCCCTGATGTCCATTATAGAGGACATACTGTGAAATTATAAATAAAAATAAAATCACTACACGCACTGAACAAGAGGGATGGGCTCGTACAGCTAACCATAAAGAGGCTTTGATGTTTTTGAAAGAAATAGAAATTGAAAGCTCCAACAAGTAGATTAATACCCCATCTTTAAAATGACCTATAGCCTTTATTTCATTATAGCTATTTCATTAGAAGATTAGATTATCTTAGAAATATGATAAAATCTATGCATTCTTACTGCAAACGGTGTGAGCTGGATTTGACCTCCAGATTGGTCCTGCAGCGTCATCAGTTTCAACAGAGATTGAGAGAGACAGATAACTTTTCAAATCTGTTGAACCGAACCGAAGGAAGAAGGAAACCAACTCTCATGCACCTTTAAAAAAATTTTGATAGAATTCACACAGTCCAGTTTTTCACCACACCCTCTTGTCATATCATATTGATAGTCTTTGTTGCACTTCATCCTCAGTGACAGAGCTGCAGGTTCAGCAGATTGTCACACAACCAGCTGCGTTAAAACAACCAGTCAAAGACATCTGAGGACCTCCACTACACTACACATCAGGTAATTACTATTGTACTACTCTGACTTTTAATGTCTTATTAACAATAACAACAACAATAGAGCTGCAATAATTTATATGAATAATTCAGACTAATGAACTGTTCAAATATTTGTCAATTTTAATAATCATTATCCTGGCTATAAATATGACAAAAGATGTTGAACAGAAACCGCTGTTTAAAAAGAATAAACAATTTGTGCAGATGCTCTATTGTCTAGAAACCTTGAGTCGTTTTATGCCTTTATTTCAATTCAATTCAAATGTATTTGTGTAGCACATTTAAAACCATTTCAGCTACCAACGTGCTTCACATGAAAGTAAAAATAAATACATAAATAACTATTTGGTAAAATTATGTTTAAAAAATGATCAAAGTGCAATAGAAATAATTAGGAGTAGAATGAGACATCTACAAGAACAGGACAAGATGAGATTTTGACATTTGTTATATGTCTATATGATGCCTGAGTCATCCATTTAGGATCCACAGCAAAAGAATCACATTTTACAATCCAGTTTCCAATTTTATTCTCACCATTTTTGATTTATTAGGCCCGAGCGCCATGGGTAGCGTAGGGCCTAGTGTTATTGTTCAGCTGCGGGAAGGCGTGCGCACAGCGCACGCAACAGAGTGCGAAGCGCTCTCCCCTTTCCAAACACACACTCACATGACTGGTGCCCGCTGACATGGCACAGTGGCATTGCCCGTGGGCCGCGACAGCGGCCTAATTGTTATTGTTCATTCAAAATGTAGACTTCGTTCACGATGTCAAGTGCGCCCGTGAAAACAGAGCGCGAAGCACTCTCCCCTTATCAAACACTCAGTGCCACTCAATAGTGACACTCATGGCATCCAATAGTACAGACTGGCATTGCCCAGTGCCACGTCAGCAGCATAACTGTAATCATTAACTCTCGTAAACGCCAAAAACATGCATTGGGTATGTGAGTAATCGAAGAGGTCGTTACTGGACACGAGCCCTTTCCAATGATATATATATGTGCCACCATAGGTGGCACTATATTGTTATTGTTCTGTTTTTTTTTCTTATTAATATTATTTTTCTCCCCCCCAAGCACAGTTCACACACTTCCCCCTGACGAAAACTCACGAAATTTTGCACAAAATTCAAGATCACCAAAATAGGAATTTACAAATACTCCACATCAAAAAACTCCAAAAAAATGGCTTGACAGCGCCCCCTGCAAAATCAAAATACATTGCGCCTATGGCTATACCCGAAAAATCAACTTTGTCGTAGACAAACGAAATTCGGGTGATGGATAGGTCTGGTCGTTCCAAACAAAAAAATATATTACGCGGTTGCTAGGCAACCAACAGGAAGTCGGCCATATTGGACCGATCAAGCGACTCGGCGCCGAGGACGCAATTTCCTGTCCTCGCATTTGAACGAACTCGTCCTAGGGCGTTTGACCCAGACTCACCAGAATCATTCTGCACCATCTAGACAAGTGCGACATTAAAAGTTGTTAAAAGCTTTTTAAAAGGTCAAACGGTGTTGTCGTGGCAACAGTGCAAATTTCGCGTTCGTTTTTGCGGTTCGCCACCAAAACTTCGACAAGTGATAATTCACACAAACTGTGGCCGATTTCACTCAAACTTTAATCGTTGGTGGACACCCCGACCGTGAACAGATTCATATAAGAAAATCTCAAATGGGTGCAATAGCGCCCCCTAGGGAGATTGTATGGAACAATAAAATTGTATTTTTTTGTAGACATACAAAATTTGGTACACACATTCGTGACATGGTCTTGATGAAAAAAGTCACTGACGCCCACACTCCATCTCACATTGTGTTGCCATGGGAACAGGTCAAAAATCAGTCCTTGCCAATAGGATGTCCCAACAAAAACTCTGACATACTCAAACCAAATTTAGTGCACAGATGCATCATGGGAATAGGAACAAAAAAGTATATTGTGACCATGTCCCCCTGCCAAACCAGAAGTCCGCCATCTTGGATAAAAAAAAAATCTGCACATACAGAAACTGAGAAAAATCATACAGTTAGGTTAAGACTAGGTTAAGGTTAGGATTAGGTTAGGGGTAAGGTTCGGCCTAGGGTTAGAGCTACAGTTAAGTGTTCAGGTTGGTTTAGGGTTTAGGTTAATTTAGGAATTAGATCAAGGGGTAAGGTGCATTCGTGGGGCACGGCATGTGCAGGGCTCTGCGTGGTCGAGGTACGGCGTAGGCGTGGTGTAGGGTTGAGCGAGGGCCGATCATCGCCGCTTGTATTTAATATCAGTCATTGTAGCAGTGCTTTTTGGGACTGCAGTCTCTCAGAAAATGTAACTCACCAGTACTTAAAGGCAGGCTATGTAACTTCTAAGGTGGAGTGTCTGCTACTTGTTTGTTTCCATGGAAATGTTATTTCTTTGCCTGGAATGTTCCACAGTAGGGCATTAAACCTACCTCCCTTCAATTGCAGGTGTTTTATAGCTCAAAAACATCTAAAATAAAACATGAATTCTTACCATGTGCAGGCTTGCTTCTCCATAGATCTGACCATTAATCTTAGTCTCTAATGTGATAAGTTTATTTTCATACTGGTAAAATGGTAATATCCAATTCAAATGTAAAAACATGGGAGAAAATCTCACAATATCATTTTCAGCATGCATGTCCAATGTTGTGGCAATTTTGTCTCACAAGATTTTGTGGCACGAAATCTTGTCCTGTCCCTAAAAACAATAGTCTAGTTAACTAAATGGAAAAATAATTGCTGATTAATCAACTTCTAAAATAATTCTTAGTTTCAGCTCTATTCAACAAGCACATTTGTAAACTGGATATTCCATAAAAGCCTTTCATGTTTTCGCTTATTAATGATTGGCCAGTACACATTTTGAATAAAACTGGTGCATTAGAAAGAGAGAGGTGAAGAACATGCATATAAGCTGAAACATCTCATACTGATATTATATTATATTATTTTATACAGCACAACTCTTGACGCTTCACTCCTTTCCATGCTCTTGCTCTTTTCACACTTGCCCTGTCCTTTGTCCTGATTTGATCTGAGTTTAGTCCTGATAGAGACTGTTTGATCCTGTTATAGTCCTGCTTTAGTCCTGTGCTAGTCCAGGTTTAGTTCTAATTGTTATGGTGCATGTGCAAGTGTAAAGGCAGTCAATCTGGATTCCCAAAGCAGCACTTCTAAACCAAATGTTCCAGTCTAACCCAAAAAGCATACACCTTTATTTTAGTCATACACTGCCAGTCAAAAATTTTGAGTCATCATCTTATTGAATGTTTTTTTTTTTTTTTTAATATATGTTTACTAGAGCCTGACCGATATGGATTTTGTTGTGGCCGATATGAAACCGATCTAATGGGAGTTGGAGCTGCCGATATATTTAGTGATGTAAAAATTCACTGTAAATATTGAATTGTTTAAAAAACTTAGGTTTGGCTCTAGTGGATTCTAAATTGGGTTTATTTAGGCAACATTTATTGTTATTCTGACTCTTTACGTCATATTTACATACAGTAGATTGGCCTAATGGCATTTTTGCATCACATTCTAGCTACTAGTGATGGGTATTCCAGTTTTTTTTGTAGAACCGGCTCTTTTGGCTCGGCTCACTAAAGCAGCTGGCTCTTTCGGCTCCCAAACGACTCTTGAGATTGTTTTGTTGCAAGCAGGACTAAACCAAAACTGAACCAGGACTGAAAAAGGACTAAACCAGGACTAAAACAGATTTAAACCATGTGTAAAACAGGACTAAACCAGAACTGAATCAGGACTGCTGAACTGCAGCCAAATATGCACTTTAAAAAAAAAAAAAAGTATCCTATGCACACGCATATTTCTGAAAGTTTCGTTTCAGCCGCTGCTGCTGTCAAACTACGGGTCTACAAGCGGCTTGAAGAGAAAAAGTGAGAAAAAGAGAAAACACGGCTCCCAATAAGAAGCATGCAAAGAGCCGGCTCTAAGAGCGTGACCGACCCATAACTCCTAGCTAGTAAATAAACTATCGCTATTAGCCTTTAGCCGTAAATGCTGCGCGCTGCGGTAATTAATTATATGCATAAATGTGGATCATTCACACGTCTATTCACAGCTCATTTACATATCAATGCTGGTCCTGTAACAAATATACGGCCAATAGAGTCACTTTACAATAGGCCAATAGAAAACAGTTTGTTTATGTGCGAGAGCTACAGCAGCTAATCGCTAATAACAAATAGCCAAAACTAGCTTCGAAGTCGATGCATTTCCAACACTCACCGCTCACACAGGCTCCTCCTCACATCACAAGTCTGCACTAATAAATGTCCTTTTAATCCAGACTCAAACCGATTGTCCGTAAAAAGAATATAATTTCAGTGTTGCGCACCGCTGCGGGTGTAAACAATAGCACGTGAGTGACGTGACGTGACTCTGGGGGTGAGTTCAGGGACAGTACGGACACAGACACAGACAAATTCCACTGCAGATAAATACTGATGCGGAGCCACATATTAGGACATTTAATCAGACATCTGTCTGTACATTGGATTAAATGAACATAATGTAGTGAGTCTAAGCTTTATAACGAGATATAACATGCCCACGTGAAATATCGGCCCATATCAGCAAGCATATCGGCCGATAGCCGATATGTCTCCAGGTGCCCATATCGGCCAATAATATCGGCCAGCCGATATATCGGTCGGGCTCTAATGTTTACTACAGTTTACTTTTGATATACATACAGAAGACATCAAACATATGAAGTGAGATACATGGAATATGTTATGTAGCAAAGAAGAAAAAAAAAGTTATTCACAAGCAAGTACCGGGCAACAAATATATTATCTTATCAAAATGAAATCACTGATATATATTTTTACAACAAAAACATAACCGTCCAAGTCATTACAGTGACATTTTTGCAGTTTGTGATTTAATGGGCATCTATTCTTTTTAATTTTATATTCAACTAAAACTTTTCAAGGCTCATTTTCGGTAGATTACTCTATTATTGTGTAGATATTGTCATTAGTGTCACAAAAAATACATCGCTGAAGTGTTGTGAGTCACTGTTGTTTCAATCTCTCTTTCTGCAGGAGATGGGTTCAAACCCTCTGCCCATTTTCCTGCTCATAGCACTGAGCTTTTCTGCGGCCCCTCCTCCAGCTACAACGACTGCCGCTCCTCCTCCAGCTACAACCACTGCCGCCCCTCCTCCAGCTACAACCACTGCCGCCCTCCTCCAGCTACAACCACTGCCGCCCCTCCTCCAGCTACAACCACTGCTCTCCTCCTCCAGCTACAACCACTGCCGCCCCTCCTCCAGCTACAACGACTGCCGCTCCTCCTCCAGCTACAACGACTGCCGCCCTCCTCCAGCTCCAGGTACAACGACTGCCGCCCCTCCTTACAACGACGCCGCCCTCCTCCGCTACAACCACTGCCGCCCCTCCTCCAGCTACAACGACTGCCGCCCCTCCTACAAACTGCCGCCCCTCCTCCAGCTACAACGACTGCCGCTCCTCCTCCAGCTACAACCACTGCCGCCCCCCCCAGCTCCCTGCCGCTCCTACAAGACTGCCGCCCTCCTCCAGCTACAACACTGCCGCTCCTCCTCCAGTACAACGACTGCCGCCCCTCTCCAGCTACAACACTGCCGCCTCCTCCACTACTGCCGCCCTCCACTAGCAACGACAGCCGCCCCTCCTCCAGCTACAACGACTGCCGCCCTCCTCCAGCTACAACCACTGCCGCCCCTCCTCTCCAGCTACAACACTCCGCCCCTCCAGTCCAGACAACCACTGCCGCCCCTCCTCCAGCTACAACGACTGCCGCCCCTCCTCCAGCTACAACACTGCCGCCCTCCTCCTACAACGACTGCCGCCCTCCTCCAGCTCCAGGTACAACGACTGCCGCCCCCTCTCCAGCTCCAGGTACAACCACTGCCGCCCCTCCTCCAGCTACAACGACTGCCGCCCTCCTCCAGCTACCGACTGCCCTCCTCACTACAACCGCCCCTCCTCCCAGGTACAACCACTGCCCCCTCCTCCAGCTCCAGGTACAACGACTGCCGCCCCTCCTCCAGCTACAACGACTGCCGCCCCTCCTCCAGCTACAAACGCCACTACAACCACTGCCGCCCCTCCTCCAGCTCCAGCTACAACCACTGCCGCCCCTCCTCCAGCTACAACCAGGCTACAACCACTGCCGCCCCTCCTCCAGCTACAACGACTGCCGCTCCTCCTCCAGCTACAACCACTGCCGCCCCGTCTTCCAGCTACAACGACTGCCGCTCCTCCTCCAGCTACAACCACTGCCGCCCCTCCTCCAGCTACAACGACTGCGCCCCTCCTCCAGCTCCAGGTACAACGACAGCCGCCCCTCCTCCAGCTACAACCACTGCCGCCCCCTCTCCAGCTACAAACGACTGCCGCCCCTCCTCCAGCTACAACACTGCGTACAACGACTGCCGCCCTCCTCCAGCTACAACCACTGCCGCCCCCCTCCAGCTACAACCACTGCCGCCCTCCTCCAGCTACAACCACTGCCGCCCCTCTCCAGCTACAACGACTGCCCGCCCCTCCTCCAGCTACAACACCCCGCCCCTCCTCCACTACAACGACTGCCGCCCCCTCCAGCTACAACGACTGCCGCCCCTCCTCCAGCTCAACACTGCCACCCCTCTTCCAGCTACAACGACTGCCGCCCCTCCTCCAGCCTGCCCCTCCTCCAGCTACAACCACTGTACCACTGCCGCCCTCCTCCAGCTACAACGACTGCCGCTCCTCCTCCAGCTACAACCACTGCCCCTCCTCCTCCAGCTACAACCACTGCCGCCCCTCCTCCAGCTACAACCACTGCCGCCCCTCCAGCTCCTCCTCTCCAGCTACAACCACTGCCGCCGCCCCTCTTCCAGCTACAACGACTGCCGCCCTCCTCCCAGCTACAACGACAGCCGCCCTCCTCCAGCTACAACCACTGCCGCCCCTCTTCCAGGTACAACCACTGCCGCCCCTCTCCAGCTACAACGACTGCCGCCCCTCCTCCAGCTACAACGACTGCCGCCCCTCCTCCAGCTACAACGACAGCCGCCCCTCCTCCAGCACACAACGACTGCCGCTCCTCTCCAGCTACAACCACTGCCAGCCCCTCTCCTCCAGCTACAACCACAGCCGCCCCTCTTCCAGCTACAACGACAGCCGCCCCTCCTTCCAGCTACAACCACTGCCGCCCCTCCTCCAGCTACAACGACTGCCGCTCCTCTCCTCCAGCTACAACCACTGCCCCCTCCTCCAGCTACAACCACTGCCGCTCCTCTCCTCCAGCTACAACCACTGCCGCCCCTCCTCCAGCTACAACCACTGCCGCCCCTCCTCCAGCTACAAACACTGCCCTCCTCTTTACAACGACTGCCGCCCCTCCTCCAGCTACAACCACTGCCGCCCCTCCTTCCAGCTACAACGACAGCCGCCCCTCTCCAGCTACAACACTGCCGCCCCTCCTCCAGCTACAACCACTGCCACCCCTCCTTCCAGCTACAACCACTGCCGCCCCTCTTCCAGCTACAACGACTGCCGCCCCTCCTCCAGCTACAACGACTGCCGCCCCTCCTCCAGCTACAACCACTGCCGCCCCTCTTCCAGCTACAACGACCTGCCGCCCCTCTTCCAGCTACAACCACTGCCCGCCCCTTTCCAGCTACAACGACTGCCGCCCCTCCTCCAGCTACAACCACTGCCGCCCCTCTTCCAGCTACAACCACTGCCGCCCCTCCTCCAGCTACAACGACTGCCGCTCCTCCTCCAGCTACAACCACTGCCGCCCCTCCTCCAGCTACAACCACTGCCGCTCCTCCTCCAGCTACAACCACTGCCGCCCCTCTCCAGCTACAACCACTGCCGCCCTCTTCCAGCTACAACCACTGCCTCCTCCAGCTACAAACCACTGCCGCCCCTCTTCCAGCTACAACCACTGCCGCCCTCCTCCAGCTACAACCACTGCCGCCCCTCCTCCAGCTACAACCACTGCCGCCCCTCTTCCAGCTACAACCACTGCCGCCCCTCCTCCAGCTACAACCACAGCCGCCCCTCTTCCAGCTACAACCACTGCCGCCCCTCCTCCAGCTACAACCACTGCCGCCCCTCCTCCAGCTACAACCACTGCCGCCCCTCTTCCAGCTACAACCACTGCCGCCCCTCTTCCAGCTACAACGACTGCCGCTCCTCCTCCAGCTACAACCACTGCCGCCCCTCTTCCAGCTACAACCACTGCCGCCCCTCCTCCAGCTACAACCACTGCCGCCCCTCTTCCAGCTACAACGACTGCCACCCCTCCTCCAGCTACAACCACTGCCTGCTCCCTCTCCAGCTACAACGACAGCCGCCCCTCCTCCAGCTTACAACCACTGCCGCCCCTCTTCCAGCTACAACCACTGCCGCCCCTCCTCCAGCTACAACCACTGCCGCCTCCTCTTCCAGCTCTACAACCACTGCCGCTCCTCTCCAGCTACAACGACAGCCGCCCCTCTTCCAGCTACAACGACTGCCGCCTCCTCCTCCAGCTACAACCACTGCCGCCCTCTCTCCAGCTACAACACCGCCCCCTCTTCCAGCTACAACCACTGCCGCCCCTTCTCTCCAGCTACAACCACTGCCGCCCCTTCTCCAGCTACAACCACTGCCGCCCCTCTTCCAGCTACAACCACTGCTGCCTCCTCCTCCAGCTACAACCACTGCCGCCCCTCCTTCCAGCTACAACCACTGCCGCCCTCCTCCAGCTACAACCACTGCCGCCCCTCTTCCAGCTACAACGACAGCCGCCCCTCCTCCAGCTACAACCACTGCTGCTCCTCTTCCAGCTACAACAACGACAGCCACCCCTCTCTCCAGCTACAACCACTGCCGCCCCTCTTCCAGCTACAACCACTGCCGCCCTCCCTCCAGCTACAACCACTGCCGCTCCTCTTCCAGCTACAACCACTCCGCTCCTCTTCCAGCTACAACGACAGCCACCCCTCTTCCAGCTACAACGACAGCCGCCCCTCTTCCAGCTACAACCACTGCCGCCCTCTTCCAGCTACAACGCACTGCCGCCCCCCTCCAGCTACAACCACTGCCGCCCCTCTTCCAGCTACAACCACTGCCGCCCTCCTCCAGCTACAACCACTGCCGCTCCTCTTCCAGCTACAACCCACTGCCGCCCTCTCCAGCTACAACCACTGCCGCCCCTCTTCCAGCTACAACGACAGCCGCCCCTCCTCCAGCTACAACCACTGCCGCCCCTCTTCCAGCTACAACCACTGCCACCCCTCTCCAGCTACAACCACTGCTGCTCCTCTTCCAGCTACAACGACAGCCGCCCCTCTTCCAGCTACAACCACTGCCGCCCCTCCTCCAGCTACAACCACTGCCGCCCCTCTCCAGCTACAACCACTGCCGCCCCTCTTCCAGCTACAACGACTGCCGCCCCTCCTCCAGCTACAACCACTGCCGCTCCTCTTCCAGCTACAACCACTGCCGCCCTCCTCCAGCTACAACCACTGCTGCTCCTCTTCCAGCTACAACCACTGCCACGCCCCTCCTCCAGCTACAACCACTGCCGCCCCTCCTCCAGCCAGCTACAACCACTGCCGCCCCTTCCAGCTACAACGACTGCCACCCCTCCTCCAGCTACAACCACTGCCGCTCCTCCTCCAGCTACAACCACTGCTGCTCCTCTTCCAGCTACAACGACAGCCGCCCCTCTTCCAGCTACAACTACAACAGCCACCCCTCTTCCAGCTACAACCACTGCCGCCACCTCCTCCAGCTACAACCACTGCCTGCTCCTCTTCCAGCTACAACCACTGCCACCCCTCTTCCAGCTACAACGACAGCTGCCCCTCCTCCAGCTACAACCACTGCTGCCACTCTTTCCAGCTACAACCAGCTACAACCACTGCCCCTCTTCCAGCTACAACGACTGCCGCCCCTCCTCCAAGCTACAACACTGCCGCCCCTCCTCCAGCTACAACCACTGCCGCCCTTCTCCAAATACAACTACGACTATAACTACAACGACTGCCGCCCCTCCTCCAAATACAACTACAACTATAACTACAACGACTGCCGCCCTCCTTAAATACAACTACCACTACAACGACTGCCACCCTCCTCCAAATACAACTACAACTATAACTACAACGACTGCCCCCCTCCTCCTACAACTACAACTACCACTACAACGACTGCCGCCCCCTCCTCCAAATACAACTACACTACTACATAACTACAACGACTGCCGCCCCTCCTCCAAATACAACTACAACTATAACTACAACGACTGCCGGCCCTCCTCCAAATACAACTACAACTACAACGACTGCCACCCCTCCTCCAAATACAACTACGACTATAACTACAACGACTGCCACCCCTCCTCCAAATACAACTACGACTATAACTACAACGACTGCCACCCCTCCTCCAAATACAACTACAACTATAACTACAACGACTGCCGCCCCTCCTCCAAATACAACTACAACTACAACGACTGCCGCCCCTCCTCCAAATACAACTACAACTACAACGACTGCCGCCCCTCCTCCAAATACAACTACAACTACAACGACTGCCGCCCCTCCTCCAAATACAACTACAACTACAACTACAACATGACTGCCGCCCCCTCTCCAAATACAACTACAACTACAACGACTGCCGCCCCTCCTCCAAATACAACTACAACTAACTACAACGACTGCCCCCCCTCCTCCAAATACAACTACAACTATAACTACAACGACTGCCGCCCCTCCTCCAAATACAACTACAACTACAACGACTGCCACCCCTCCTCCAAATACAACTACAACTATAACTACAACGACTGCCGCCCCTCCTCCAAATACAACTACAACTACAACGACTGCCGCCCCTCCTCCAAATACAACTACAACTATAACTACAACGACTGCCGCCCCTCCTCCAAATACAACTACAACTACAACGACTGCCGCCCTCCTCCAAATACAACTACAACTATAACTACAACGACTGCCGCCCCTCCTCCAAATACAACTACAACTATAACTACAACGACTGCCGCCCCTCCTCCAAATACAACTACAACTACAACGACTGCCGCCCCTCCTCCAAATACAACTACAACTACAACGACTGCCGCCCCTCCTCCAAATACAACTACAACTACAACGACTGCCACCCCTCCTCCAAATACAACTACAACTACAACGACTGTCACCCCTCCTCCAACTACAGCTACAACTACAACTACTACTGCCCCTCCAATACAGCCAGACTTCGAAACAGTTGCAGACCTTACGGTAAGATGAAGACATTTTAAACTGGGCTTACACTATGCAATTTTTGGGTTGATTTTGGCGCACATTTTAGTAGTAAAATAATTTTTAAGTCAGGGTGAATTTTGGCTCCTGTGTGTGTCATGAGTCATGCAGTGTACAGCGAGGTACGACCTGAGATCACTTGCTCACTTTGATTGCACAACTGGTAAGGCCTAAGCTGTAGCAGAGTGAGAGTAGCGTGTGCATGGTAAAATACAGCTTCAGGTAGATGTAAACACTGCTCCAGTGAGGTGGATGCACTGAGGTGACTTGGGGTAATAAGCACGCCTCTGACACATCTTCTGACCAAATCACCACACGTGTGTTAGCCAGAAATGTTTGGTGGCAATAGGAAGACTTTAAACCTAGCAGTACTAAAGTAAACATCATATTTCTATGATGTTCTGGGCATTTAAAAGTGATGTATGAAAAGATAATAAGACCACAGACATGCACACAGCCTGCCTCTGGCTCATGTCCCTCGTACAGTGTGAGCAGATCAGTGTACACGACCATCGCTCCGTGCAATGAACACACCACCGGGGTGAGCTCAGGCTTTCCTTGTATGAGTCATTTGTATAGTGTGCGTTTGTTAAGTAGAGACACATTACTTAGGATGTTTTGCAGTACGGATTTAATGGGAGACAGCTAGTAAATGTGTATCAGTAAATTGCAAGATTACTGTGCTTTTCTGATTGTGCTGTTACCATTTCAGACTTCTATTAGCAACGAGGAGTGTGGGCGCACAGAGCTCTGTGCAGCTCAACCAGCCGATTGTAATCCTGCGGATCCCAACAGTCCTTGCTTCTTTGTCGGAGCACAGAGGGAAAGTGGCCGTAACTTTCGAATTAACCTGTCTGGACAGTCTGCTGGCTATCTTGGCAGCTCTCTGAAATCTGCACGTGTAAGTCAACAAAAGCACTAACGAAAAGGACCAAGGCCAAATTCTGGAGAACAATTGCAACAGCAAATGACACTCCATGCTAGACACTGTAACCACAAAGAAGCAAAATAACCCCAGTCTTTAGGCAGCATGTCTTAAATAAAACATGACATGGCACAATGATACTAAAATCTTTTTTTTTTAGTTTTCTACCATGTTATAGCGTCCCCTTGCCAAAAACATGCCTGAAGAGATTTTAAATGTCATTCATGCATGTTTAAGTATTTTAACTAAATGTCCCGGGCCCTATTCAAACTCTCCTGATGATTCTGTGCAATACTTACCCCAACATTAACATTAAAATACACTAAACTAGTTTACCTTTATTTGTCTTTACAGGGGGGAAATGAAACTGTATATGCATGTGCAAAGAACAAACTAAACAAAGTTAAGATGATCACTCTTCTAATAACTCCGAGTGGCCAACGAATCATAATACCGGTGAGTTAAAAAAAAAAAAAAAAAACTTTTTACAAACTTGTTGTGTATTGTAGTATTGAATTTTTTTCAAGTAACAGTATATATCGACTTCATCTATCTTATTGTGAATGTTTTAAAGATATGCAAAAATGTCAGAATGCTTCAGAAAGAATTAAATAAACATTGTATAAATTTATATAACAATCTCTACACTTAGGTAGAAAATTAGGCCTGAGCACCAGAAGCTGGCGGTTGGCCAAAGTACCTATGTTCCCTGGAATCGCTGTTCCCCACTTTGTATGGGCGGGGGACCAGTGGCACAGACGAAGAGTGGTACCTCATTTTTAAAAAGGCCTTGGTGTTCCCTGGTGCCACTGTTCCCCGTACCAAAAAAATGAGAAACACCGGTACCAGAGGGATGTGCATGTTAAGAGAGGTCCCGGTGTTCCCCATGTTCATGTAGCCGATATTGTTTATGCATCCTCGGTTGGCACACAGTTCATGTAGAGAGAGGCCAAACGCATGCCAGAAAATGTATGATACTGCTGAAAACAATCTTAACTTCTAATAACCAAACATTTGTTATTTTAGGCTATTAATTAACCTAATAACTTTATAGCAATAAACAATTGATTCAAGTAAAAAAAAAAACTTAAAATAAAATACCTTGTATTTAGCCTAGTGTGAGAAATGCTACAGTCAGACTAGATTCAAACCCAGACTCCTGAACCAACATTTCCAATTTCCACATTTTGAGTTTTCAAAAATCAATAAAATGATGCATAAGCACCCCGACACAAGAAAAAATGTGTAACCTCAAGAAACCACTGCCGCATGTCAACGCAAAGATGGCCACACTGGCAGCACCAGCAGGATGTATACTTGTGTTTGTCAATGGGAAAGAGGGTCATACTTGACTGAGCGCATTTAGCCACTTGTGTCAGGTCTACAGTGAAACTATCCGGCTGACAATGACACGCTTGGATTTCAGGAGTAAATTTCAAAGCACTAATAACAGTCTTTCTGGACCTGGCTCTTTCAAACTATACAAAACTGCCACAGGAACACTTTGTGCTGATGGTAAATGCACAAATACAACAATAGATGCATGCTCTCTACACATTTTGATGGGGATACTATGCTCACGTAGAGCGTCAAAAATAGACTGGATTCTATTTTCTGAAATCTACACATGCTGCTCGAGACGCGCACCAACCACTGGCAGTGTAGCCGCCCCCAAAAGTTGGATTTCTTACACTCACGTAGAGCAATATACACATGCAGTGTGGCCAGGCCTTTAGGGCATTGGAATGATGGCAAAAAAAACAAAAAAACAAGTAGAAGTAAAGAAGTAGTTCATGACTGCACAATTAAAAAATATGCCAATGCTTCACCAGTACTTTTAAGAACTCCTCCTAGGGCATTCACAGGTTCAAATTTAGTATACATTATCTCAAAGGGTGGGGCATCAAGTTATCCAAATTTTCTGCAAAAAATTTACAAAATGTACAACACGTATTTGCATCTATATAAATGGCTCCCATGTGCACAGATGAACTCCGATATCAGTGAAAATTTGTGTTGGCGGGGCTTTGGCATATGTGAGGCCTGATCATTGCCACTTGCGGCTATATTTTTACAATCTTTTCACATTTGTCACTTAAAGGTGCACTATGTAACTTTTTGTTTGTTTCTATGGTTATGTCATTGCACTGCCTGGAATGTTCCACAGTATGACATAAAACAGCTCTATTTAACATCTATTGAATTGCAGGTGTTTTGAAACTAAAAATACCTAGAAAAACAGGCAACTATGAGCGGGGTTACCTCTCCACAAATCTTACCTGTAACGTGGTCGGGTTTGGTCTTCATTGAAGCTAGAAAGGTTTAATGCCATAATGTGAAACATTTCAGACAAAGCAATAACATCTCCATGGAGAAAAGTATTTGACCTCCACCCTCATTTTTACATACCTTAAATTTTTAAACTTTGAAGATAGTTTGAAGATAGTCTGAAGATAGTTTTGAATTAGCCTGTATGTTTGTCACTGAAATTAATAAAACTCACAATAACATGAACTGATGATGTACTCCATAGTTGCCCGTCAACCGTGTAGTAGGTAAAATCAATGGAAACCAGATTCAGTGTGCCTTTTCCGCCACTGTCCCTGATGCCACGGCCACATCCAGAGTAGCAAGAGAAGTAAGAGCAGAAGAAACCACCTTCACTGTGTCTGTCATAACTGGAGAATATGATCCTGGTAAGACCTCACACACATTTGTGTTCATGTGTCAACACTGAGCTGGATGGCAGGTCAAAATGTATGGTGGAATGTGCCTTTTGAACTGTTAAAATTATGTTTTGACCTGGTTTATCTTTCTTGTTTTTCTGTCAGCCCAAATAAACAATGAAATTATTCTTTTTTTTTTTTATTCTTTTCACTATTCATTCAGTCCATACTCAGTGGTGCTGTAGCCACAGTTGCCCTGGAGCAGATTCAAAGAAGTGAGCTAGCCAATCTGACAAACTCACCCACCACATCCACACAAAAGCAATGTGACTTGGTTGTGTCCAGTCGTACTCCTGTTAAATATTAATTAAACAAAATAAATATGTTGTCATTTACTTTTGGTCTAATCATAATTTGATTTAAACAAGTTTTGGTCCTTGTTCACATTCTGGTTGCTGTGGTTGCTTGGTACAACATATGTCACAAATGCCATGAACCTATGTTCTACCAGGAAGTAAAATTCTAAACTTTTTCTCACAGATAATGACAGTATTGGAGCCCCAGTCCCAAAGATCACAACACAAGCTGTGGACATCTCAAATCCTACTGTAAATGTCATGAACATAGCCATCACAACAACAGCGGCTCCAACCACAACAGCGGCTCCAACCACAACGGCGGCTCCCACCACCACTGTCAGTACTACAGCTGGTGCCACTTCCACACAGCTCTCAGTGAACACAGGTAAACACTGTAAAATGTTAATATTTATTTATTTACACCTAATAATTATGTAACTTTTATTTATGATCATTTTGCAAAAATATCTTCATGAACTAGAATATTATTGTAAAGGGGCACTGTGTAACTTTCCTCAAGGAGAAAATCTCCATGGAGATTTTTTCACAGAAATAGCTTGAAAAACAGGCTTTAATACTGTGAGTCAGATTTTGTTAAAATTAACTCTTTTCACTAAATACCCTAAGTTGGAAAAATATGAATTTAAATTCTGCAGCCCATATTAAAATTTTCACCTTTAGCTTTTCCTGGTCAGTAGGTTTGGACAAGTTTGAACAAGTTTAATCTTTGCCAGTCAAGAAGAATTTCTTTACTCATTTAGTATTTAGTATTCCACTTTGTTCTCAAATGACAGATATTTATTATCAGAATTGGAAACACAATATTGAACCAAAGTCATCAAAATTATTTTAAATACATCTTACTAGTCCTGCTCGCTGAATAAATCTGAACTAGTCAAATATATTTTCTGAATATTTCATCTTACCTTGAAACTAAATCAAAACTAAACCAAAACTAAACCAGGGCAAAATGAACTGTGACTATTCCAGGATCAATCCATGACACACCCTAAGTTTTGAAATGCAATGAACATCTTACTTTACTTTGTTTTTGCAGGTCTCATAATTATTCTGGGCGTCCTGACTTTACTATGGCTGTGATGGACTAAATAGCTCCTCCTCGGCTACAAGCAAACCAAAGCACTTCTTGCCTCTATCTCATATATACATTAACTAATATAAGCAACACAACTAATGTTGATTTTTTTCTTGCCACGCAAGTATGAAGGAAATGGGTAACAGTGACCATATTTTTGATCCTGTAAATTAGAAATGCAAACAAATTAGTTCATTTTCAACATAAATCTTACTTTCAAAAAACAAAAAAAACAAAAAACTACTACGTATTAAATACAAAGGTTCAACATGAGTCAATATTGAGTGTACTGGTTGTATTTGGAATAAATAAAAGGCACATATAAAACTCGAGGACACTAGAAAAGCCAAGTACAGTTCCAACAGGATTCATGGTCACTTGTTACTCCATAGTACATATATGAAGCTGTTTTGCACTCACATTTTCATTACATTGTGTTTTGACAGTGCAGTGATGACATGGCAGATTTCTATTTTTTGTTCATCTATGAAGAATAAAAGTATTTTATGAAGCCATGTCTGGCTGACATAATTTTATATTATAGGTTATATATGTAAACTGTATGTCTTGAACAGCCTTTTGCATTAAATTTCTTGCATCATGTTTTCCATTTTGTTTAATTTATTTCCTTGGATCTTGGATTCAATAAAGTGTCTAGATCTATATCCATCTATCTTAATGATTTCATTCATACATACATATGTGTTTTAACATTTTTAAAAACTTCATACTACATTGCAGTCTCATCTTGCACTGATGCTTATTATTAGGGTTTTTTTTTTACACAGGCACATTTAGAACTTTGAAACTGAGGTCGACACCCAGACAAACTGGATAACTTTAGAAATTCTAAATATTGTAAATACATATACACATATATATATATATATATATATATATAGGGCTGGGCAAAAATTTAAAAAAATAATCGCGATTAATCACATGTTATACGAAAACCAATTAACGAATTAAAAAGTGGAGTATAGCACACTTTTATTGGAAATGTAAATGAAAGAGCCATGCATTTGTTGTGCAAACAGCATTTCTTTCACAGGGAAACCCTTCAAGGTATTCAGTGAAGGCTCAAGAAAAAATATTGAATGGACTTTTATACTACTAATATATTTTTTCAATATTTTTTATGCAGTGAGTAGTAAACACTACACTAGTAATAATTTCTAGATCATTGTTATAAACTTGGACTGATATTTCTTGGGAAACAAAGGGTTAATATAATGGAATGGAAATGGACCAATCACATTTTTTCTTCCAATGGTATCTGGGTAAATCAGTGACTCCCCCTGCAGCGCTGAACTAAAGAAATAAGCTTAGCTCAGAGCGGACCAACCGTGCCCACCGAACCCGCGGCCAAACCCGCGTCCGGAACCGAGGCTGGAGCCAGAGCCTGTGGCCGAACCCGCAGCCAGGCCCGCAGCTCGCGGAGGCTCGGACACGTTGAATCTCACGTGGTCAGAAAAAAGTGAAAAAAGTGTAAAGAAAAGACATCAGACTTAAGGAAACGCTCACGGTGGACTTTTTCAAAATAAAAGTCAGTGAGAAACAGACGTTTACAATAAAATAAATAATAAAATTATAAAAATAAATAATAAAAACTGCGTTAACAGCATTAAAATAATTGTTGGTGATAATGACTTAATTAGTTAACGCTGGAGTCAGTAAATTGTCTTTTAAAGTTAAACTTGAATCAAAGACTATACCACATCTAACTGCTCGCCATTGACAGGCAATGACAAAAACACAGACGCAAAAGTAAGAAAAATCCACTACTGCCCCACTTTGGTACTTGACAAGCAGGTGTGGCGGACACACTAGAAATCTTCAATTATACTTAAATATCACTATCACTTGAAAAAAAAAAAGCTCTCTCTCTCCCTCTCTTCCCTCTCTCTCTCTGTATATATATATATAAAAAAAAAAAAAAAAAAATGTGTTTCTCACCTTCCACGGTGGTAGGTCTCTCTCACCCTCATTGAGCTCGGGTCCGTCTACCAGAGGCCTGGGAGCTTGAGAGTTCTGCGCAGTATCTTTGCTGTTCCCAGTACTGCACTTTTCTGGACTGAGATGTCCATTGTTTTTCCCAGTATCTGTTGTAGCCACTCTTCCAGTTTGGGGGTTACAGCCCCGAGTGCTCTGATCACCACAGGCACCACTGATGCCTTTACTTTCCAGGCTCTCTCCAGCTCCTCCTTGAGCCCCTGGTATTTCTCTAGCTTCTCGTGTTCCTTTTTCCTGATATTACCATCGCTTGGTATTGCGATGTCAACCACCACGGCTCTGCTCTGTTTCTTATCCACCACCACTATGTCTGGTTGGTTCCCATCATCACCATTCCTGTCAGTCTGTATCTGGAAGTCCCACAGGATCTTGGCTCGGTCATTCTCCACAACCTTTGGAGGTGTTTCCCACCTTGATCCTGGGGTCTCCAGCCCGTACTCTGCACAGATGTTTAAAATAACTGGTTAGCTCATTGCCCCCCTGCCCCGTCAGAGGGGGCAATGAGCTAACCATTGTGGGTCCTTGGGCAAGACCCTTCGTGCTACTGCCCACCTCATACAATGATGAGAGAGAAAGAAACGTATGACATGCCGGCTCAGACGTTGCCCGGCCAAACAAGGTCTGCATCAGGTGCTGGGGAACCAGGGCACCTTGATGAAAATGGGCTACTGGAACATGGCGGAAATGGGCGAGATGTGAGAACAAAGCTCTGTTGGAATGCTACTACTACAGTAACCCTAGGCAGAGGGGTTACATGAACAGGATGTGGGAGAAATGGTTATTACGATACCCACAGTCCAAGCTAACGGCCAAACAACTAGTAGCTCAGTGTTCCAACATCCACAAATGGATATATATATATAATATATATATATAATATATATATATATATATATATATATATATATATATATATATATATATATATATATATATATATATATATATATATATATAGAGAGAGAGAGAGAGAGAGAGAGAGAGAGAGAGAGAGATATATATATATAGATATATATAATTTCCTCATAATTTCTGTGATTATTGGACCAAACCTATCATCCTGATACAAAACATTCATTGTCTTCTCTCTCAGCACAAATAAAATAGGTGCTTTTAAGTGTCATGTCAACAGGTGGAGGCATTAGTCAAACACAAAGGGAAGATTGTTGGACTTTTCTCATGTACATTTAAACATCTTTTTTACACCCTGCCCAACTACAGCTTATCTCATCACTCCATCTATCATCTGATGAAGTGATCCAAGTCCAAAAGTCACCACAAATATTCTGGTCTCTATTGGCAGAACCAGAGGAGCAGGTTTCTGAAGGTTCCAGTTAAGACACAAGAATGCATTTCCCCCTTTTCCCGTTTGTTATGTATTGTGCAAGCACCGGCTTTTGCGCAACCAATTTGGTCCATGTAAAAGAATATGATTGGTCGCTTCTGGGTATTGTTTATCAAGAGTCTTCATGTTCATAAGCTGAGTAACAAGTATTTTTAGACTGAGATTTTGTGTAAAATAGGTTCAGTTCATGTGATCTCAATGAATTCTAAACTAGGTGATACATCTATAGTAGAATTTGTTGTCTTAATGCTCATATTTTATCATTTTATTTTAAGCTTAATATCTCAAATTACTGGCCTTATCCACCTAAAACCAAAAATGACAGAAGGTTCACACAGAATTGCCAAATAATAAATCTATCTTGACATATATTCTATTAGTTGGGAAGTGGCTTTACTCCATAGTATATCGCAAAAAAGATGTAAGAAAAAAGACCGATATTGTACACATTTTAAAAGGCATTTTGTTGGATGAGAATCATAAAGAAAAAAAACTGCAAGGACATTTTATCCAATCAGAGACATTATTGGATGAGAACCACGTGAAAGGAACTATTTGTGAAATCCCAGACAGTTCTTTCTCAACAATGGTTCATTGTCTGACAAAAGTTAGTACATCTTTATAAAGACAACATCACATAATTTCAGTATATCCAATTCTGGTCCTTTAATCTTTCTATATGTTTTTGATTTATGGCCTTATTTTTGCAAATACCCAAATCTGTGCCTTATTGCATTATTCAATATTTTCTCTTTAGGATTACATTAACCTCAAAAAACATGTTGTATCCAAATAGTTACTCTATTCTACTCTTTTACTCTATAGCTAATTTTTGTGCCACTATACTTTTCTTTTTACTTCTCCTTGTGTAATATTGATACTACTAGACCAAACTCTTCTCAATATTATCACACAAACACAATTAGTGTGTGCGCACTTTTTTGGTCAAGGGTCTGCCACTGGCTTGTCTCCAGAGAAATTGTACTGCTTTGCCTGCTTTGCTTTTTGTAGTTATTGCATTTAAAAGTGCGCTATGTAACTTTTACTGTGGAACACTCCAGGGAAAGCAATAACATTTGAATAGAAACAATAAGGTAGCCTGTCTTCTTCTAAAAAGGTTAAATAGTTCACTTTTAACTTTTAGAAACTCCAACTAAGACACTGTATTCCACTGTAGCTGCTCAGTCAGGTTATATCAAATTGATCTAAAACTGTTCTGCAGCTTTGGCATTCACATTTACAAGATGTTGAACAGGGAACAGCAAAACCAAATATGCACCAATAACAAATAAAGCAGAACAACTTGATTCTTGTGGTTTAATTTGATAAAAATCGCCACAAACAATTAATGTGACTTAATGTTATCTACACAGGCGAGCTTTCACCTCATGTAATGCTGTAGAAAATACTTACTAACATGAATGAACATAACAAAATAAAACTCACAAACTTAAGACAAAGTAGAAATCAGTTTACAAATAGATCTATTAAACAGGCCTCCTTTGCTAAATCAATGTTCAGTCTGTCAGGAAAATGTGCTCCTTGCTCATATATTGTCCCTGGTTTTTGGATGGAAACTTCTGTCTTAATGACATTGGTAGATTTAAAACTGATAAATATTTACCACAGGGAGTCTCTCACCAATTCATGTAGTAGGTTTTAGGTTTTAAGAGTGGCAGAACAGGAACTGACCAGACATTTGTGTGAAAAAGTTAATTCGAGGGTAGGATAATAAAACATGAAACCCTTCCCTCTGCACTTTATTACCCCTTTTCTAACAAGCTGGGGCCGGTGCAGCTCCACACCAGTTAAGACCAGAGCCAGAAGTGAGAACCAGATCTAGTGTTATACGAAACATTAAAAATATAATACATATTATTGTCTATAGAATGTTGTAATCTCATATGAAATGCAGCAATTGTTGTTTTGAAGATTTATAATTAGAATATCAAGTATATAATCTATAAATACAACTTTTTAATAAAGAAAGAGAAGAGAAATAAAGGCATAAAGTGATATTTCTGCAGGATTCTTTCAAGTCCACCAGTTGTGTTTGACAACCACTGCTCAGAAATACAAGTTGAAATAAATATAATAAAGATAAAGATAAGAAGCTCAGGTGCAGGGCCACACCTCATTCCAACAGCATCTTTTCTCATCATTTCTCGAACATGGCTCAGATTTCCAAGCCTGTCAGAATCTCACATGAGAACAGAGAAATCAAAACATACCGAGTCGATCCTTTAAAATGAAGCTGCATTAGAAAACACGTCTAAATGCAGGTGTAGTGCTGCTGTAACTACTGGGCCTATCCACATGAAACCAAAACTGCACAAGTTAAACATCTTTTCAGTCAACACCAATGGGAAGATGAAAACCATTTTTCCCCAGATCTCTTCTTGCGGCTTGATTTTTGTATTTTTGGTCAGTGAAAAGGGACTTTAAGCCAGAAGTTAAACATGACAACATTGTTGACCTAATCTCTAATTGAATAGAGATACAGTTCAACATGTGGGATTCTTTCTTTCCTCCTGCTTGTTTCCATGGAAATGTTGTTACTCTGGCTATAAACTTCCACCGTGTGGCATTAAAACGTAAACATATCCATGGAGAATGTTGGTTTTAAAGTTACCTACAGTACTAGATAACCTTATTTCACTGTCTCATGTTATAGCTTTGTGGTGTTGTGGTTTAAGGCATTGTATTTGTTAACACCTCTGTCTTATGGGTTTAATATATGACTATAAAGGGGAACCAGTTTTTGTAAAAAGGTCAGTGGACTTCCTGATTCACGGGTTGGATGGTACTAGATCAGATAATTCAGTTAAGAGAGAATTACACCGTGACATGTTATATGTAAGTGGAATATCACTCCCAAAACTATGAATCACCTCCCCAGAATGTAGAGTGAACTAACCCAGAAATAAGAAGCATTTCATTCGAGAGGCTCATATGTAAAGCAATACCATCTCCATGGAAACAAGGTGACAAACCCTCCATCAGAAAAATACATAGTGCACCTTTAAGGCTTGTCATACAATATAGCCATGGTTTTCTATTAGATATATTTTTGTTCATATTTTATTTATTTATTTGATTATTTTATATTTGTTTTAATATGTGTTCATAATAATCACACTGATCACCTTGGACATTGTGACTCGTCTAGAGTTCAGCAGGCCAAACATATCTGAGTGCGTGCTGATGGAAACTATTTGGGGCTTTTCGATACTTGCTCTGGACCTGTTCCTGACGCAGCACAGAGGCTTTAACCTGAAGTGAACCACACACTGATTTCGTAAAAGGACATTTGATAATCTGGTTTAACAGCACACAGGCTGGTGCTGTTTCTGTGCCACCCTCGTGCCAGTTATCACAATGCTCTAGAAATATTTGACAAACTAATCCAAGTTGTTAGTTAGCAACAAGAGTTTACACAAGTTGAACAATACAGTCTTTGAAATGTCCTTTGATGATTAGTAATAGTAAATAAATAGGAAAGATATTATAATAGAACAATAATATAAATTTGTAAATCAAAATAAGTTTATAGTAGTAAGTTGATATTGGCTCCTGGCTGGCTGGAGGAGTCAGCTGAGGTGGCTCGGGCCTCTGTTCTGGATGCCTCCTGGGCACCTTCCTCGGGAGGTGTTTCGGGCATGTCACACCAGGAGGAAGCCCCGAGTGAGACCCAAGACACGCTGGAGGGACTATGTCTCTCAGCTGACCTGGGAAAGCTGCAAATTTACAAATGAACTTTTCACTTTTGTAAAAAATAATAACTAAATGTATTTAAAAATAAATAATAAATACATAAAATAATCTGTTACATGTTTGTGTAAACATATAACGCTCTTCTATTTCCATTTTTACTCATGAGTCAATTCAAAAAGACTAATCTGATGCACTGCGGACAAACTGGGAATGACACATGGACACAAAGAGAATGGGTCAGCTCTGGAAAAATATTAGAATTGTATATAGACTGACACCAATACAGGACCTGATATATTGCCCAACTCTAATTTAGAGAAATTGATTATTTGGTAAATCTATGTTTGTAACTGGCTACACTTAAGCTTAAGGCAAACTGGGTTAAGACTGTTGCTGTGGGTCTGTACCCATTAACGGGAGGGTTATCCAATGCATACTTTCCCTCGACTACACACTGTATGTATTGCTGGTTTTCAGATGATCACAGCATTTTATAAACCAATAATATTTATAAGAGATAGAGGAATATTAAATGCCTTTTAATACTTATATAACAATAGTTTTCAATAATACTTCAAGATCAAGGGTGCAGTTAATAAGAAGTTATCTAACAACAACTGACATGATCTTTCCTTTGCTATAAGACATTTCAGAATCAGTCAGTCTTTTTGCCACTGGTCACATTTAATCACATTTTTACATAGTGCTTTTCCATCTCAAGCACTTTAAATCAAGGAACCACTTACCCATTCAATCCCACACTCATACACCAGTGTACACAGACACTGTGAGCTAAGTGTTTTGCCCAAAAACACAATGGGCCTCATTCATGAAAAGTTCTTACAAATAAATTTGTACTCAAAGCCTTCTTACGAACATTTTTGTCATGCACAAAACTTGTTCGTATCTGAAAAATCAATTAATCAATGAACCTGCCCAGGGACTACAGGTGGAAATTAGCACTGGTGCTACAACCTGGTACAATGCATCTCTCCTGTTAAGGTTAATGTAGATTGTGCACTGTCCCTGTCTCAATAAATAAAGTAAACAAACAAACTAAAGGTTCTTCTGGAAGAACAAATCCTACAAACAGTCAGGAGCACTCGTAAGAACAAAATGTTGAACAGAAAGCGTGATAAATACAACAAAAGTGCCCGCTTATTTCAATAAGTTTATCACTTAAATATTTCCTCCTGAGTATGTTCATGTGAGACTGGACATTTGAAATCAGAACTGAAGCTGTAAAACATCAGCCATAGTCTGTAGACACATGCCACTTGACCTCGCTCACTCTCTCCCTCGTGCTTTCACGCTTTATTCGGAAGTTCAGAGGGCATTTCTAACCAAATGCATATTGATTTTCTATGTAAATGTAACGTAAATGAGCAAGGAGGTGTTTGTAGCTGGATACTGGTGAATAAGGTGCAACTGTCACATGAGACAGAATTTGCGAGCTTAAGAACGCTTTGTGAATCTGACAGGCACAGAGTTCTCTCAACATCTTCTTAAAGTGGAAGTTACGAACATTTTTTATGAAGATATTCATGATTGAGACCCAATGATATTCCTCTGTGGGAGCAGGAATCGCACTGCCAACCTGTGGGCCAGTGGCTCTGACCCCTGAACCAATGATTTTTATGTTGAGAGGGGGATTCAAATTCAGTTTCTGAATATAAAAAAATGTCCAGTAGGCTATGACCAGATCAAAATGCAAAACTCTGATATTCAATCATTCTCAACTGATTTATGTCCAGTGTCAAAGATATGAGATTACAAGTCTGTCTGTGTCTCAACATGCCAGTTTTATAAATAATCTAGGAGTGGTTCTCTGAAAACCCAACCACAATGCAGATACTGAGCCAAACCGAAAAATACCATACGTTTTGACAAACCAGTTCTGGCCCATTGTCACGAGTGCCCTGGTTGGTTTCACATTTCACCTGTTATTATTATCAACTAGTGGACAGGTGCACGAGGCTGCCATAGGCTTTAGCCCAGTGTTTTTTAAACCTTTCACCCCAACCACAATGTTTGTCTTCCTAATTGCCACCAGATATATAGACTATAACGGGAGTATGTCAAGTCTTAAAGGGGCTACACTCGATTTTCCCCCATGTATTTGAGCAAAATATGTCTTCTCTAGTTCAGATATATTTTCTAAGCAGCTGAGGTAAATAAATAAAGCCATTGTTGACTATGTCTATAAAAAACATTTCATTGTCTGATAATCAGGAGTATGTTTGCAGTTTTACAGTGTCGGCAAAACTCCACTCTGGTCCGAGAGTTGTAAAAAGTACTTATTAACTCATCACTGTGAATAATTAGGATGCTTTGAAAGCCTAAGGTAAATGAGGAAGATCTTTTGACCATTGCAAGTCCTTTAAAATGAAATAAAAAGGGTCAACATGAGATCACTGTTTGCTGTCTGCATCTAATTACAAAGCATATATCCTGGTGCACTGTTAGCTTGCTAGCTGTTAGCATGACAGCAAAACTATGCTCTGGCCTCTGAAGTTGAAAAAGCACTTTTCATTCATTGCATAATTAATGTGCTAGAAATGTGTTAGGAAAGTGAAGAGTAAGTCGCTGGAAACAGTTTCAAATTAACTCATTCTATTTTAAGGTCTTTAAGACAGCAATAATTGGCAGCCTGATTCATCAGCCGGTTTCACTTCATGGAAGCCGTCTGATCTCACATCATTAGGATCCGTTCACTCGACAGTACGCAGGTACTTTTTTTATTTAACCAATCACTGCTATTTGGTTGTGACACATGTAACGCACCACTAACGGGGCTAACTGGTGTATTAAGTTTTCCCAAATCCTGTAGGAAGAAGGACAATAATGTCTTTCCTCTTGATAAAATTCACCAAACATTCTCTTTGTTCTGGCTTTAAATCCTCAATCTCGGGAACTGTTGCCAACACAGAATGTCTGTCTTCGTCTATATCCATCTTGACCGCTTTGTTTACTGTTGTGCTCTTCCACAAATGGGACCCAGACAGATGCTTGAGTTTAACCTTATGGCTTCACAGCTCTTGGCTGACTGGCTGCTGCACGATCTACAACTTCCGGGGTTCTTGCAAACCGTCTAGTGTATTCCAATTCCTGACCTAGTCACTGGAGAGAAATGAAATTGAGTGGAGGCACTAGGTGGCGCGAGCCTGGCTAAATAATCAGGGCTATACTCAACAATTTATGAGGAATTTATGTTGTGTAAAAGTAAGAGATATTTTGAGTTACCGAGTACTGCATTAACCTGCTGACCTAAAAAAAAAAAGCACCATTCATACATTGTGTTTTGATATTAAAGCCATTGTAAGCCTGGAAATCTTATGCATGTTATTCTGACTGATTAAAAAAACAAGATCTATGAATCGGTTGCCTGGAAACCAGAATACTTATTTCTTCAATACAAAGATATGAGTCTGGTCACCTGTGAGTCTCCCCATTTTCAAATGGGAGTGACTGACAGGGGGATTAGCCAATTGGGGACACACATGGTCCATCTGCATTGGAAAAAATAAAGGAAACAAATATCACAGAGGACTGAAAAATATGGTGTATTTCTGCAGAATCAGTGAGTGAAACATAAAACTCTATTCATCTGAGTTTAAAGAAATTTCATTATTCGATCGGTGGAACGAAACATAGTAAAAGTAGTAAAAAAAAAAAAAAATGTAGGTATCAGTGCTTTACTTTAGTACATTTTACAGACGATACTTTCTACTTTTATGTCACCACATTTGAGAGGAGCTTTATTAGATCTAAAACTGGCCAAAATACTTTTTACTCTTTAAGTAGATTTTAAAACTGGTTCTTTAATACTTCGGTTGATAGTTTTTTGCTCTTGTATATGTACTTTTACTTAAGTAACAAAATACTTCCACCACCGACTGTACATGACCAGTAAACTGATTCATTTAACATGCCTCAATGAAAAAACAAAACAGATTGCGCTATCATGTTTAACCGGACTTGAGAGGCGACAGAGGAATGGGGACAGACTGATAACAATCTGTATAAAACTCCAGAAAGACATCAATCTGGATTAACCAGTCCAGTGAATCTGCAAAAACTAAAAGCTAATTTGTCATTATAACTTCATATTGACTATCAATGTCCCATAATCCTGTAAAGTAAATGTTCAGTCTAGACTTAACCAGGTCTAAAATTGGAACTCAACTATAACTAAAACAGTTCTTAAAGCAATTAAAAAAACAATGTGAGTTTGGAAGGACCGCCAGTACGTAACAAAAATCATAAAAACAGCCTGCTACTGTCAACTATCACTTATGAAAATATTTGACTTTTTTAGTGGTATCCATTTTGTACAAGGTCTATACTGGGACTACATAAAGTCTTGAAATCAGCTCTAAAATATTACCAAACCATGACCATTTTTACTAAGAAATGATTCATCTAAACCAGGTCTAAAACAGGATTATACCAGGTCTCAGATAGGATTAAAACCAGATTTAATTTACAAATAAACCATGACAAAAAGATACATTTTTTTATTATGTCTTCATCCTGGGGCCCGCAAAATCCTAACCACAAAAAAATAACTCTACATTCCTTTTTGTAACATAAAATTTCCACGTTCAACTACTGAATGCTGAAGTCTATGAGATAAGACTGCATGAAAAATTATATCATCTGAAATCGTTACTGTTACTGTGGCAACAAGGAAGACAAAAAAAAAAAAAAAGGAAAGTCATATTCCAGTAAAAATGTACAGGTATGTCAAAAACGAAATGGTTTTAAGTGTCTGTAGAAACTATCGGATACTCCGCCTCCTCAGCATCATGTTTCCGCGCAGGTAACTGGGTTTTCCCTCCTCCTTTGCTTAAATAGTGGAACTGAGTGAGCAGGTGAGCATCACATATACAAGAGCTGGACTAACAGGACCGGACACACCTCAAGCCCAGACTACTACAGGTAAAGGTGAAAATACTTCTTATACTGAGTCATTTAGTTTCATCTGATTAAACGTTATTGTATTATTGCATTATTATAAATCTGTTTAGTTTTTTTTAAGCTACTGGTATTATACATAGACTATAGTTTATGTTTGAACAAACTTTATCGAGCCATTAAGGGAATTATTTGGGAACTGTTGGTCGATTTAAAACAATTATAGAACTATTGTAATGCCAAAATACTTAAATCAAGTCAAGTCAAAAAGAATTTAATGTCAACTAACCTTTTTAATCTAAGGAAAAGAAATGAAATCGACTCGTATTTTCATAATTGATTAAAATCATATTGAATTAAACTTCTTTGAAATAACAGTGCAGTACTTCAGCAACTTTTTTTTTTGGTTGCTGATTTGTGAAAATATTTTGTTCATTCCCGAAACCTCGTGAAAACGTCGTACCAAGGCAATTAAAAGTCATTTTTGTAAGGATTGATGATATATTTGTATGTGAGCATTATTAGTTTAGCTTTAGAACTACATTGCATTCATACATGTTTGATGAGACCACACCTCGAAGCACCTGCTGCTACAGAGGTCCTTTATACACGACCTACATCCTCCTATGCACCCGGCCATATTTACACAGAGATGACACCTGATATTAGCTCCTGTTTATTCAGCTCAACTTATGTCATAGTCACGAATAAGCAAGTAAACAGTTTAAAGGCTCCACATCAGCAGGTAAAACGCTGACTATTCAAACAATAGTTGTAATGTTGACTCATACTCGTTACTGAATTATTTCATGGAAAAGTTGTTTTTCTTTCCATTTTGTGTTTTGATTCTTGAGCTGAAAAACAGAAAAAAATGAACTCCTCACTTTGGATTGCCAAATTCTAAAATCACTCTGAAATATAATATGATCTTTCTTCAGTATATGACAGCAAATGGCTCTTTCAGTTTTGATTGAATGTTTTTTTGGAGTTAAAATTACCTGAGATAAAGATAAAAAAAATAAAAAATACTGCAGCTTTTGTTACGCTTCCTTATTTTGGTGTGATTAAAAAAAAAAAAAAATCATATTTGAGTCAATTCAAATTTTGTTTTGCTATTTTGTCAAATCCAGAAAACACATTTTGTTCAAGAGATCTCACCACAATAAATACAATGACAATAATTTATCCTGTATTTAATAACTACATTTTCTGGCTATGTTTTTAACAGAAATGAATTTCAACCTTGCTTCCATCGTTCTCTTGGTGGCACTGTGCTGGATGTCTGTTGGCATCTATGCCCAGAGTACCACAACCACTATGAACACGACCTCAACTACAATGGCACCTGGAAATACCACAATGGCAATGGCAGGAAACACGACCAGCACTAACAGTACCACAATGGCACCAACAAGCAACACAACCACAACAGCAGCCTCAAACATGACATCAGCTACTACTGCGGCCTCAAACATGACATCAGCTACTACTGCGGCCTCAAACATGACATCAGCTACTACTGCGGCCTCAAACATGACATCAGCTACTACTGCGGCCTCAAACATGACATCAACTACCACTGCGGCCTCAAACATGACATCAACTACCACTGCGGCCTCAAACATGACAACACAAAACGCTACCACAGCGGCCACAAACGCAACAGCAGGAAATAATACCAGTGCTCCAACTACTACTACAACCGCTGCTCCTACTACTACTACTACTGCTCCCCCAATTGAGCCCAATACAACAGTTACGGAACTTTCGGTAAGACAAAAAAAAAATTGAACACACACAAAATAAATAAAAGCATTCATAGCACAGTTTAAAATTTGATAACATTTCTATACACAGTTCATATTAGTTGTGTAACAACATTTAAACATATACACACGTCACTCAGGATGACGCAGTCTGAAAAGGAGTGGTTCGATCATTATTAAACCAAATTAAACAGAAGAGCACTGAATCACTAAATAATTGTACTAACAAATTAGTGGATTGTTAGCATCATTTGTAATTTAATTTGATGTTGTCACATCACCCACCCTGAATGGAACATGTTAAACAGGTAAAAGGGAGGAGAAAAGGAGAACATTACAAACGAATTTTGTCTAGTTACGTATGTCTTCACCTTAACCTTTATTCACATTTACATACACCTTACCTTTAATTGTGACCAAACCCAGAGCTAAACGTGAACTACACCATGACTAAACCAAGACTAGAACTTAACCAAGCCAAGTCTACATCAGGACTAAACCAGGTTTAAAACAGTCAGAACCTATTTACACTATAGTCAAATAGTGAATGCTTTAAATAAAAAATAAAAAGAGATTGGAAATAATAGAAATAAAAACAACTTTAGGTTAAATCTGGTAATGAAAATCTAGTTTACTTCTCATTTTAAAGTTCAGGTTCCTAGTTTGTGAATGTTGTTAACTGACAATGATTTTTGTTCCAGACCAATATCACCAGAGACCAGTGTCAAAAGGAGAAGCTGTGTGCAGCCCAACCCGACAGCTGTGACCCTGAAGTGGCTGGCTCTTGTTACTTTGTCGGAGTGAAACAATCAAGCGGACAAAACATGGACTTTGAGCTGTCCGGAGAGACTGATGGCTATCTGGGCTGCACTCTGAAGCCAACTGCTGTAAGTTAAAGGACCTCTACCTGATTTCACACCATGAGTCAGGAACATGTTTCAGTTGGCCCCACCCACTTAATCCTCTGTGCAACTGTGATAAAGCAGGTCACAAAAATGAACTCTACACACAGCCTGACCCCTGATTACATGAGAAAACCCCATGTAAAATGAATAGATTATATTTCTCAATCTTTCTTTTGCCACACAATGCATCATGTAAAGACGATTTATCGTGACAAGAATAGCAAAAGGGCAAATTCAATGTAAGTTAATCTTTTCTTGTATTTGCAGGGTGACGAGACGGCTTACTTGTGTGTCAAAACCAAAAACAAACTGATCTTCATTGGCGCTAAGCTCGTGAATGGAAAATTCACAAATCAAACGGTGAGTGAATGTTATTTAAGAAATCAGTAAATGTTGTTTTCACTTAGTTGTGAATGAGTTTCAGACAAACAATTCCTTTCTGATTTGAAGAACCTTTCCCCATTCAGAAGATATATTTTAGATCTGAATTGCTTTGAATTGCCACAGAGGACAGTTGCCATAGCTTTAAATCCATGAGTGCATTTCATGATAGGAATTTTAAGGATTTGCAAAATATAAATTAAGACATACTTTATTGTACCTGGAGAGAGATTTGCCTCCTGCTGCAACCTATGAAACCCATCTCCGTCTTGCTAAACTTGCTCAGGACTAATCTGACTTGAATGTTCCAAAATATTAAGTCCATATTTTCATCAGAATGTATGTTTTAATATATTATAGGTCACCTTGTGTATTATTAGACTATAGTTCTTCACAATTTTGTAAGATATCAGACTTAATAGTCTGTTTCAACCTTGTCATTTCTACAAATGCGTAATCATTCAGTAATTTCTACAAATGCTAACTTGAAATGCTTTTCCACCTCAGGTCCTTGTGAACAAAGTGAGAGCTGTCATGAATGGAAAAAAGATTCAGTGCTCTTTCTCTGCCACTGTCCCCAACGCTACAGCCAGGTCTGCGGACACCACCTTTGAAGTGTCTGTGGTCACTGGAACTTATAACGAAAGTAAGTCATGTTCAGTGCAATAGGTCTCCAAACTTTGACAAATATGCGATAATGGCCATAAATAAGCACACACTTAATCATACAAGTTCATGACAGCTGAAGTTTGAAGGGCCCATATTACACTATGTTATAATATTGTTACCATCTCAAAACAATCCTGGAGTTGTGCTTTCTTTAATTCACACATGTATAACACACAAACCCTGCATATTTAGCCTCTCAAACAGAAAATACTCCAATGTTCCACCTTGTAATGCCATGTGCTCCACTGTGTTTTTTAAACTCCATACACCTTCACTAGAAACATTGAATGATTTCAGCCCTGGTATTGCCAATCTCTACAAAACAAAAGGTTCAGAAGTACCTGTTTACTTGAGAACATGACCAACAACATGACATCACGAGGTGGAACACAAACTTATAATAAAGGATTACTCAAACATGTGAATGAAACAAAACTCAACTTCAGGTAACAGCATTATAACATGGCTTAACCTTCAATTTCGCATAATACCTTTAAGAGTTTATAATTAAATTTAAGACCTAAATTGCTTTTATTCTCTTTTTTTATTTTATTGCCTAAGTTTGAGTGCTTTGGAAATTTAAGATAGTATCTTTAAACACAAAAAAATCAAATCAATCTTTCCCTTTCAGCCACAGGACAGCCTAGTGCCCCAACAACTCAACTTAGGACAGCTCCAGTGGACCTGACCAACCCAAAAGCTGACACCAACAACACACTGACCAACTCCACTGCTGCCCCCGCCACCACCACAGCAGGAACTGTGCCCCTGCCGTCCGTCTCCACTGGTACGAGCAAGTATTACACTATTACACTGTACACAAGCAAGCAAAGAGTTTTACTGTTCAACATTTTTATACAGCTTGCACCTAAACTTTATATCTCATAGTTTCATATATAAATTATGAAAGTAGCCATTTGTGAAACAGAATCAGACAATAATTCCTATATGTTTTAAAAGACATAATAATAAAGATGAAAAAAGGTGACGTCACAAAAAATACAGTTAAGGTTATGAATATTATAACAAAGGAAAACAGGGAAGGTAGTTTTGCTCGAACCACAAGTTCCACATTTAACTTCTGTTAGTTCATAGTTTGTATTCAGTGGAATTGTAGTTTCACTTTTTTTGGAATGGAAGTATAAAGGCAGTTTCTAGATTTTCCATTTTGTTTATTCATTTATTCATTCTTGAGTCTGTTTTTTTTGCAGCTCTTCTGATCGTTCTGGGTGTTCTGAGTCTGGCCTGGCTGTGAAGAACCTGAAACCTCCTTCTTAAGAAAAAGGAAAGCTAAAACCAAAGCTAATCATAAAGTTACATACAAAAGAAAACTGTAAAACAAACATTAGTTATATTATACAATTTAAGATATGAATCAAATTTGAATATTTTTAAATTCTAATATTTTTAAATTCTATACATTCTCCCTATACTTCCTTTTCTACCAAAAAGCATAGCTAAACTTTGGGCTGGGGACCGTTTACAGATTTACTAATGACAGTAAAAAAAATATTGGTACCGAAAACTGGTGGCAAAGCAATAAAACAAAAAAAGTAGAAAGTACAGGTTATACTGGTGGGTGAACATAATCACTTCTAAGATCATAAAACACAATAATACATTTAACAGCAAAGATACCAGAAAAAGTATTCTCCTATACCAGACATTAATGAACTTCTCAAAATAAAAAGAAAAATAATAATGGTACCCAGCCCTAGTTACGAGCTATAGAAGGTGTGCAATAGACAGACAATAGAGATATCTTGAAGCTTTATATAAAGACGGTGGTATTGAATTACCACAAAACGTGAAAGGAGGAGGCGTGGCTAAGGTCCCTTTTGTGTTTGAAAGGGAAGAAGGCGTTTATAATGGTTACTGTGGTTACTAAAGTATGAGACAAGCTGGAACCTGTCTCATGACCTAATATACTCAGGACAATGGAGCTCAACATTGACTATTTTCCCATAGACTTTAATATGATGGTCGTAACATGAAACTACAACTGGTTCAAAACAATTCAATACAGTTACAGCTGAAACCTAAACACCATTATACTGTCATTTACTCAAAGTATATATCACAGAGAGCCCTTTGAGTTTTATTACAAAGTGGTTTTAGTCATAGGATCTGGCAATCCAAAAGTGACAGGTTCATTCTGCTTTCTGATTGGACTATCAGCCCGAGAACCAAAACAACATGTAAATAGCATATACACCTTTACATCATAGAGATTAATTTAACAAATTAATACAATTACATTTTGCATCTGAAACTTAAAAATATGAGTAAATCTGCTATTTCAACAATTCTGTAATTTTACATTCATTCCTTATCATAGCCTTCAAAAAGTCTATGGGTAAAAAGAATATTACTTAAAGTCTCCATATCATATGAATTTCTATAAAGCACTTAAAGTAACCAGGACCTATGCTATAAGCCATTCTCTTATATTCCTTTATTTTATTTAGTGTTTGTTTGTTTTTTTTTCACTGAAATGATGCCATTAAAGGGCAGATTGTGTTCTCATGTTTAAGTTTATCTCCATGAATGAGTTGTTTAAATCTATTTTATTATGACGCCTAGTTGGGCTGATAAATACTGTATGTATGTGTGTGCGTGTTTGTGAGTGTGTGTGCGTGCATGTGGCAAGACAAGACTGGGAAACATGAATGCTATAAATTATATGAAATTATTATTCTTGAACTGATTTTTGCACATTACAGATATTTTACATAAAAATTGTTCTTAATATTTTTTGAAAATAAAATATTCTTTGAAGTTGTCTTGTTTTTTTTGTTTTTTTTCTCCCACTCCTACATGTGACTCTGAAAAGACAGATATAGGCAATACAAAAATACTGTAAAGATAGAAGGGCTGATGGAAGTAGTTACTAGTTACAAGTCAGATCTGTGGAGAGGAGACCCCTGCTTATAGTCACAATATTTGTACATGTCTAACGTCTCAGTCCATCACAAATATTTGACAAAACCTCCACTGATTAATGCTTGGCTGCCGGGATACTGGGGTTTAAAGTCGTGAGGATTCAGATCAGAGAGAGGCCTTTTAGATTGAATAAACCAACTGGATTTCAGCTTTGAAACTGGCAACCTAAATAAGAGACTCATGTAAGGCTTTCTGATAAACAAATCACCACATTCTAATACAAACAACTTGACCATCATGTTCAATGTTTATTTTTTATTTTTGTAAATAAGAATAAATCAGGATTACGACTGCTATCAGTAAAAGCTATACTTGATTGGAACATTTTTACCTCATATCTCGGGACACAGACTCATATTACACCATTACACCGTGGCTCATATTACCCCATTTTTCATCTATGTTATAATGTTGTCCTCATCAAAAACAGACCTGGAGTTACATTTTGTTTCATTCACACATGTTTAACACACAAACCCTGCACATTTATGTTGAGTTTGTCTCTCAAATGGAAAACACTCCCCCTTGTGATGTCATGTGGTAATACAAGAAGTGCTCCACCATGTTGACCTGTGATGGAAATTTATATTGTGTAAAGATTTCTCTCATTCTGTCTTTGTGTTAATGAATGTGATTTCTACCCGAGACCAGACCCTCACAGGAAAATATTGATTATGATTGATTAAATTAATATAGTGAGTTTATCTTTTAGAAACACATTTGGTCTTGTAACTAAAACTCATCTGGTTTGTTAGAAAGACCCTTTGTAGTGGACCAAACAGAAAGGCAAAGACAAGGTATAAAAATAAGTTTAAATTTAATAAAATCAAAAAAGATATAATTTAACAAAGACTCAAATTAGGCAAATTCTTAACAAAAAAGCAGGGCCCAACTGGGGTAACTCAAATCAAACTGAACAGATCAAACTAACCCAACCAGACAAAGGAACAGCGGTGTTTAAATACATGAGGACCAACTAAAACTGAACACAAGAGTGAGGAATTACACTAAATAATTAACTAACCTACTAACTTAATCAAAGTAACAAAAGGCAAATAATTATAATGCAGAAAATAATAAATGATAATAAAGTGACCTCAACACAAACTAAACAAACTAAATTCATAAAAACTAATTAGTGCTCCCTTCCCCCTTGTTGAGTCACGGTGGTCTCTTCCAACGGTCCTCCGTCCGGTGCTCAAAAAAAAGAACAAGTTACCCACTGTCCCAAGACAAATTTCTCCCATGGGAGACAATAAAGGATTATCTTATCTTATCTTATCTTATCTTAAGTGTAAGTAAATCAGACTTATATTAACTCAAATGTGTGCACTCAAATTAGAGTACAAGTCTAAATAAAGGAATTAAATTATGTGTAATGTAATTATTAATGAATGTAAGTGAAATTAAATAATACTGACACTATGGAGTGGCGGCAGAGGTGTCCACCACACCTTTCAATGCAAATACTTCAATGAAGTATTTGCATTGAAAGGTTTACTTGCTAATCTTGTCAGGAAGTGACAAATGCACATGAATACGGAGGCAAATCAGATCAAGCACATCTGGACACACCTCTGTAGGAGTCATCACCTTCTCACTTTGAAATGTATATGTCCTCTGATCATCTCAGGCTTTATAAACTCGGTGCTTTGTAACATTTGGGGTGGGAAATGGGGCAAGATGTGGTAGGGACAGACTGCTGGTTAAGAGAGACTGTTGGTCTGTGGCCAGGGCAGACCTAGACCCTGTCCACATCTGCTGGAACAAGAAGAACTTCAGAATAACCGCACTTCATCGCTTGCAGTTAGTCCAGAACTCTGCTGCGCTTATTTTAACAGGGAGCAAAAACCACGATCACATTACCCCAATTCTTGCATTGTTACACTGGCTTCCTGTTAATTTTAGAATAGATTTTAAGATTTTATTATTTGTTTTTAAAGCTTTGGATGGACTGGCCCCACAATACTCACACTCTTACACACTCTTATACATACTTACACTCTGAGGTCCGAGGGCCAGCTCCAGTTCATGGTGCCTAAAATGAGACTTAAAAGGGGGGACAGGACCTTCTCTGTGGCTGGACCCAAACTCTGGAACTCTCTGCCCCCCCACGTCCAAACAGCCCTCACAGTGGAGTGTTTTAAGTCTTGTCTTAAGACCCACTTTTATTCTCTGGCTTTTAATACAGCGTGAGTTGTGTGGTCCTCTATGTCTTTTATTTATTTATTTATTATTTATTTTAAATTACTTTTGTTCATTGATTTAATTATTATTATTTTATTTATTTATTCTATTAGTTTCCTTATGGTTCAAACATAATTCTGCAGATTTTATTTTATTTTTTTTAGGTAAAATGTTTTACATTGCTATGTGAAGCACTTCAGAAACTGTTTTGTTTATAAAATGTGCTATACAAATAAAGGTGGACTGGAGTGGACTGGAATAAACCTTGGTCTACATGCCAAAAACTTATCAGGCTTTGCAAATGGTTTAATTATTTATCATCGAGAGATATATCATTTTTTCCACAACACACCCCCTCACTATAACTATAACCATTTCAGTACTGAAGTAAAGGTCAGTGGTAGTTATTAACTTGAAAACTACCACTTCATGACATCACAAGGTGGAACACTGAGCTTTGAAGGTGTAGACAGGCTAATAATAAAGAGCAGTGTTAGGAGTAATGTGTTATAAAAGTAACAAATTACTGCAATGCATTGCTTTTTGCTGTAACACATGAATGTAAGGCATTACAGGGGAAAACAAAAAATGTATATTTTACTGGGTACAAATGTCAGTAACGCGCGTTACAATGAATTTTTAACTTGGATTGAAGTAGTGGGTTTTTCGATTTTCTTCATACAAATTTGCTAAAATCACAGCGACATTAGCAGAAATTAAATGCCAGAGTTGGTCCTGGTTAGTCCTGGTTCACTTCTGGTTCAGGTCTGATTTAGTCCTGGTTTAGTCCTGATTTAGACCTGGTTTAGTCCTCTTTAGTCCTGGTTCATTCACAGTTATTTTGGTAAGAGTAATTTAAAAGAGCTGCGATAGTCGTATAATGTTTTACACTTTAAATACAAACAAATTACTTTGAAATGACAGTAACAAGTCATAAATAACACATTACAGTTTTAAAGTCACACAAGTTACTCATGTGTGAATGAAAAAAACACAACTCTAGGTATGTTTTTTGCAACATGGCTTAAACCTCAAGAGTCAATTTTGTGTAAGATATGTGTAAATATAATTAGATTATATATGGATGAAATATTTATTCATTTTTTTTAGAGTCTGACTTGTTGCGTGGAGTAAGAGTTGCTTACCAGGCAAGGCCCACGCAATATTTGTTTTTCCCCTTTGGATTTTCTTACGTACCGAGTTGTGTGTTCACTCATTTGTTTGTGTGTGGCTAATAAGATGCATGTTTGGTTGTATTGTTTTTCATGTAAATTGTAGACATGTAAATTGTGTTCGTTTACATGTTTTTTGATACTAGAGGGGAACATATGCTGGGGTTTGAGGACTTTTCTCAAATGAACGGACCAGAAGCTTTCAGCACAAGTCTGCAAAATGAAAAGGATTCAAATCATGGCTCGACATTTCATTGTTTTTTATGGTTAGCTCAGTTTCTGAATCAAATCAATATTTTGTTTCAAAGTTTACTAAATGTGTTTTTTTCCTCATCAGGGCTTTGGCTGATTCTATCTGCCAGACTAGCAGCCGGTAAGCACTCTTGTTTGTCAAAGTTTTTAAATTATTGCCACTTATTTTTGACCTTTCTGTCATGATCTTGGGTTATTTTGTATTATCAGCTTTTTTATTTTAACACTGAAACTATATGTAACTAAATTCTTTGCATTTTAATATATATATATTTTTTACATTGAATCAAGTAAAAATATGAATTGACGGTGTATTGATTGATTAACTGATTGATTTTTATTTCAAGTTTGTGCCAAGAGAGAAACAATAATCACATACACACATATACATTGTAAACAACAGAAAAGCACATTTCTGGAAAAGGATTGGGAAGAAGAAAACTTATGTAAACCTACTCCTATTCGTTCCGTACCAAAGAAAAGCATTTTAACCCTCTCCAGGCAGGCGTTGCAGATTTGCAACAGCTAAATTCCAATTACCTACTTACTTCACATCCATATTTTATGAGCTTTTTTTACTCAGGAGCCTTTTCTCCCATCCATGCTGATAAACGTGGACGATGCAGACTGTGCAAGAATGACTACACACAAACGACCTGCCAGAAGTGCAAAATACTTTTTTTGTTCACAAAGGATAAAAAAGTCAGGATTGTATATTACTACCCCATATTATAATTTTCCCCAAATATCAGATTTTTCCTGATACTAAAAATTTATTTGAGCCTGAGAGGGTTAAAATTCAGTTTTGTTGAAATGCAGGGTTTTAAAATTGAGACTGTTAAAATACTGTTGTTTTTAATTCACTGCAACTATATTCAAGCAAAAATGTGAAAAATTCAGCTTTCATGATTCAAAAATAATATAATAATGCCAAAAAATGAACTACATAGATTCAGTGTAAAACAAAGGCTTTCAATATAAAAAACATTGTAATTTTAGATGCTTTCATAATCACTAACATTTGAGAGAAGACTGAAATATGAACTTCTAATCTAATACAAGAACCCCATGCATTTCAGAACATGTTTGTAGAGCTTACTTTTAGATAGATGATCGGATATTTTGATGTTTAAACATGACCTTCAGTAATTGCAGTGTTTACCATTTCCCAATCTCGCCAATCCAACATTAATATAATAAGAATGCACAGAAACATGCAAACTATTCTTCAGAGGCTACGATTACGTTCGTGTTTTTATTTTGAACATGTTTGTAATTCTTTTTTTAAGGTATTCAAATGCAAAATGTTGCTCTAAGTGGGACAGCTTATCAGTCATCTACAAATAAGAGCGCTGAAAAAGCAATCGACGGAAATAAAAATACTGAATTTTCCTCCAATACTTGCTCTCTCACTAATGAGGAGGCTGACCCGTGGTGGAAGGTGGACCTGGGGAAAACCTTCAGAATCCACTCTGTCATAATCACCAGCAGCAACATGATCAAGTACAATCTGAATGGTACTGAAGTCTGGATCGACAAATCGGATCCCAAGGAGGACAGCACAAGGTAAAACTACACTTGACATCGGTATGGACTGCATTAACCTGTACATTTATGACAAATTTACTTTTATATTTCTCCAGCTGGCTTAAAGGAAAGAGAGCAGTTTAAGAGTTAGTTGGATTGTATGTGTATTGTGCTTTACAAGCTTGACAAGTCTCTCACGTACTGCACTGTTCATGATCACAGTGGCCCTTGCATAAACTGAAGCAGATCTGAGCACTGTACAGCTCCTGAGTCACATGCGGACCTTTGGTTAACTCTGTCCGGTCCATATAAGATAATTTGGAATTACAAAATAAACATATTTTATAATTTTACCTAATGCATGGACTAAAGCTGCAATGCTTCAGCCCATAATTTATTTATTTATTTTTATTCAGCAGCGTTGTCATGTGGATGTAGCCTAAGTGAGGGGAGGATGGAGTGTGAGATTGACAGACAGATCGGTGCAGCGTCAGCAGTAATGTGGTCTCTGTATCTGACCATTGTGGTGAAGAGGGAGCTGAGCCGAAAGGCAAAGCTCTTGATTTACCGGTCAGTCTACGTTCCTACCCTCACCTATGGTCATGAGCTCTGGGTAATGACTGAAAGGACGAGATCATGGATTCAAGTGCTCAAAATGAGTTTCCTCCGCAGGGTGGCTGGGTGCTTCCTTAGAGATAGGGTGAGGAGCTCGGTTACACGGGAGGAGCTCAGGTGCTCTTCCACGTCGAGAGGAGCCAGCTCAGGCGGCTCGGGCATCTGTTCCGGATGCCTCCCGGGCACCTTGGGAGGTGCTCCAAGCATGTCCCACTGGGAGGAGGTGCCAGGGAAGACACACTGGAGGGACTATGTCTCTCGGCTCACACCTTGGGGTCACCCCAGAGGAGCTGGAGGACGTGTCTGGGGAGTAGGAAGTCTGGGAGTCCCTGCTTAGACTGCTGCCCCTGCAATCCGGCCCCGGAAAGCGGGGAAAAATAAATATCTATATAATTGGAATTTTACTTGATAGTGTAAAGGGCCACTTAGTTACTGTTACTGCTGCTGTACTATCTGTTTTCTTTATTAAACCCTTTTAGAACAATACTATGGTTTCCAAAGAACAATGTGTGAAATAATGATTTTCCTATGTTACAGTTCCAGAGTAAATAGTGTTTGATTTTAAACTAGGTGTGGAACCATCTCTTCGTTTCCAGAGTCTCAGTCATGGTACTTGCCCTGTGACAATGTGAGGGGGCAGTTTGTGAGGCTGAAACTCAATGGAGTCAGAAATCTCAGCCTCTGTGAAGTCAAAGTTTACACTACAGACTACGGTAATGATCTCTGACTCACACAGTATATCTGTTTAGGTGTTCAAATTTTAGATTTCCCTCAAATATTAAATGGATGTGATTACAATGTGTTCTGAACTGAATATTAATTTGAAGACATGAACCACACCTACGTACACAGAAAATATGGTAAATAAAAAAGTTCAGACTTACCCTCTTAGGTGATCTAGCCTCCATTTACTTACTTACTTACTTACATAACTATAACTGAAGTGATAGGTAAAATCGGCCTGTCACTCACCCACAGGCTTTGTGTGTGACGTGGTAGTCACGTGATTTAATGTTTTGGAGTCCATACTGGAGGTCAAGATTGGGGTTGATCCGGATGGTGTTATTCAGTTACAATATAATCATGATGACTTTAAACAGCTCAAACGTCATAAAACTGTATGAAATCACCAGCTCGTTAGATTAGCCATCATTAAAAAAGTATAAATCTAAATTCGTCCTCCTGGGTTGTGGAATAGATCCTGATCTAATTCCGATGGACCGCTTTGTTAGTTTAATCAACGCTCGCTCTGTGCCTAACCTCCAGTATATGTTTTTAGGAAAAAAGTGAACATTTTGCTTTGTGTTTCACTGGCGATGGGGTGTACGTGAATAATGATGGGACGTAATCTAGTGAAAGTGGGTTATCATTCTTCATACCTAAGAGAAAAAAAAACAACTTTTGGTATATATCATTTCATTTACTGTAAATCCCTTCTTCCTTTGTGTAGAGATAGTCCCTCACCAGAAATGAAATGTTAACTGCACAGACGACTGTACTCAGTGGGCTCCATCCCTCTCTTTTATGTCCTCTATCCACCTCTGTCTGCGATCTTTATCAGCCGGGATCCAATAGAAAGATATTTTGGCCTCCTTCTTTAGCAGATTGACTCCGGCCAAAACATCCAATAGCAACACAGGTCAAAACCATTGTTATTCAATTCAAATGTTATTGCACACAAATACTACACGTTTGCCCAGATGGATAGTTTGACCTCCAATATGGCGGCATAAACAGCAGGTCACGTGGTTTTGTGACGTAGACACAAAACCTTAATGCAGAGGCTGAATAATATTCGAAGTGGGCAGGGTAAATACAATTTGTGTTAAACTACAAAGTACAAAGTTATAATATCACAGTCTCTCCAAATGTAGATCACAATTTGAGATTAGAGTTGTAGTTGATCTATCTGACCCAAAGTATGATTACAAAAATACAGTTACACCATTTATGCAGAAAAAACTACAAGGAAAAAATGTATGTATGTGAAGGCTCCTGAGTTTAATCTGCTTTTTTACATTCAAATACCAAATAATACCAAATCCTTTCTGTTGTTGTCACATATATAAATCCTTATAATCTACACGAAATGGTTAATGCCAATTTCATTCAAGACGCCACACCACTGACCAATTAATCATCTAAATGACGACTAATCTTTGAGCTATTTGAGTTTGATTTTATATGTTATATTTTCTATCCAGACTATCCCCTGCCTAACGTGGCAGTGAAAGGGCAGGCAGTGCAGTCTTCCACGCTGTATCCTGCCGGAGCCCACAGAGCCATAGACGGGAGGAGGGACACATACTACACAGAGAGCAGCTGCAGCCACACTGAAGAGGAGACTGCCCCCTGGTGGAGAGTGGACCTGGGCCAAACCTTTGTTGTCTCAGAAGTTAAAGTCACCAACAGAGGAGACTGCTGCCCTGAAAGACTGGACGGAGCACAGATACGCATCGGAGACTCACTGCACAACAACGGCAATGATAATCCCAGGTATTATTATTTAAAGCCTTATTATGGAACGTTTCTTACTCTTACTTAAAGGGCCCATACTATGCTATTTCCGGATTCATCTTATTAAATTTCCTCATCAAAAACATACCCAGAGTTGTGTTTTATTTCATTCACACTTAATTAACACACAAACCCTTCATATTTAGTGAGATCTTCTCTCAAACAGAAATAAAAAATCACTACACTAATACAGGAAGTGCTCACTGTGTTTTTAAACTCCATGCACCTTCAATAGAATCATTTAGATCAGACATGTCAAACTCAGGACCGGGGTCCAAATTTGGCCCATTATATAATTATATTTGGCCCATGAGATCATATCAAACATGTATTAGAGCTGCCAGCTCTAATACATGTTTGTGTTATTATTTTATATTTTGCTTGTTCTGGATTCAATGTTTTTGCTTGTTCTGGATTCAATGTTTAAGCAAAACTATTATTAAACATTTATTTTAATAAGAAAAGTTTTAACATTACATATCTCAAAAGAAGAGAAAACACGCAGATGTTGTTGACATTTTTCAGTAAATATTTAGTTTGGCCCACGACTTAGTTCCAGTTTTTAATTCCGTTCCAATTTGAGTTTGACACCCCTGAATTCCAGTCTTGGATTTTATTGCATGGCAAAAGAAAGTACTTTTTTTTTTTTTTTTTTGCATTATCACAAAACTACCAACTATGCGCTGACAAAATGCTATTTATGCAGTGGATGGATTAATCATAACAAAACCTACAGTACACACATTTTAAAGGTCACAGAAAAAAAAAATGCAGTGCCTTAAACAATGCAGCCACATCACCATGGAAACAAGCGGGTCACGTAAATATGTAAAAAAAAACTTGCATATCTTTTACAGGTGTGCCAGCATCACTCACATACCTTTGGGAAACACCTTTTCATTTACCTGTGAGTCTGGCAAAATGGAGGGACGATATGTGAATCTGGTGCTTCCCGGACACAAGAAGATTCTGACCCTGTGCGAGGTGGAGGTGTACGCCAAGCCAGCAGGTGAAACAAGGAAATATGTTAGAAAACACAGTAATTGGAGTTAAATTGAAAAACACATGCCCTGTACATCGATTAATCAGAGGCAGCGCTACCATTAGGCAAAAGTAGGTGGCGGCTTAGAGCCCCCGAAACTGGAGGGCCCCCCCAAAAATTGCCTCAGAGCAATTTGATTTGCTCTCAGTATGAAATTAAATGAGAGTAGTTTTACTATTAAACAAAAAAACACCATAAAAACAGTATCTGATTGTCAAATCTATTTTAAATCTCAAAGCTTTCCCCCTTTCACATAAGAATGGATGAGTCTGCTTAACCCTGATCTGAACAGAATCATAACATAATCATATGTAATGGATGTAAGCAAAAATGTAATTGTACTAGATAAAAAACAAAACTACTTTCAGCTCTGGTTATGTAGTAGGTGAACGAACTAATAAAACAAGCTTCCAATCCAGTTTAATCCAAATAGAGATGTGTGTGTCTTGAAAACAATGGGGAAAAACAGACAATAAATATAAAAAAACAAACAAACAAACAACAAAACAGTGCATTATAGTGAGGGCCCCAAACACAAATTTACCTAGGGCCCCCAAATTGTTAACTCCACCACTGTGATTAATACACCAAAATTGTGAACAAAGTGGTGCTAAGAAAAAAATCTTTAGGTTATTGCACAAAAACTACTATAAACAGAGAAGTACTAAACAGCATCTTTGTGAATGAAAAGGCAGATTAAACTGTCTAGTCACTCTGATAACATTAGAATTTACTCCAGAACAACACCAGAAAACACCCAGTGATGTCATGTGGTAATACAGAAAGTGTTCCATTGTATTTTTAAGCTTCAGATACCTTCACTAGAATCATTTGAATGATTTCAGACCTGCATTTGACCATCTCTACTGAAGTAAAAGGTAAAAGGTAACTGTTAATATGAAAACTACCACCAGTATGAGCATTTTGAACTTTGGAAATGTAGAGACACTAATAATAAAGGATTACTCAAACATGTGTGAATGAAATAAAATACAACTCCTAATATGTTTTTGGTGAGGTAACAACATTATAACATGACAATATCATGAAGCTCACAAGAGTAAATTTTGTGTAATATACTCTAATAGCTTTAAGATACTGTTTTTATAGTGGCGCCTCGAAGAAACATTGCCAAACGGAAAGAGGCGCAGCAGTCAAGCCAGTGGGAAGCTGATGGGACTCCAGCGGGCGCCTATAAAGCAGTGAATAACTGCAATAGGCAAACATTCGGCGAGTACTGCTGCATTTGCACTGAGGAGGAGTGGGGTCCGTGGTGGAGAGTGGACCTGGGAGCCATGTACAGAGTCAGTGCCATCGCCATCTACAATCGAAAGGACTGCTGCTCTGAATACATCACTGGAGCAAAGATCAGAATCGGAAAAAGTCTAAGACATGAAGACAACCCAGTGTAATGTAACATGTTTTATTTTCTCCCATAAATTCTGCTCTAGGCCTGTCATGATATAACACATTTAAAGTATGATATATTGCTGAAGTAAATATAGATGATAAATGAGAATACTGAAACTAATTTATGCCACTGACAAAAATCCAAGAGCAGATTTAAACCACACACAAACATTTTAAATCTACATCCATCCATCCATTCATCCATCCATTTTCTTCCACTTATCCGGGACTGGGTCATGGGGGCAGGGACTCCCAGATTCCTCACCCCAGACACTTCCCCAAGGCATTCCTAGACCAGCTGAGAGACATAGTCCCTCCAGTGTGTCCTGACAGTCTGAACGACACAGATCCGATTTTTTTCAAATGCGACCCAGGACACTTGGGTATGTGGTCCTGAAACCGATACATATCCGATCTTTTGACATGCGACTTCAGTCTGAACGGCCAAAGCGCATTCATCCGACCTACACATTATCAACAAGCCACAAAAGTCACTATTCTGCGCTGAAGTAGGTGAAAATTGTTAATGAACTCCGTGTCACTGAAGCGAAGCACATCGCCTCTCACCACTCTTGGCTACGTCTCCACATCCACACGTTCCTTTCAACGGACGTCGCTGCTGCTGCCCCACAAAACGCCACGGCCAAAAACCTCGTCCTTCTCCTTCTCAATCTCCTCCTTAAAACAAGTAAGTTGTTCATGTTCTGGCTCCAGTATGAGAGGAACTTTAAAATCTCCAGGTGCTCAATGCTGGCGTCCATGTTTGGACAACTTCCGTAAACACAGAGCACCCTCGCTGTGGTTGACGTCCTGTTCTCCAGTGCACATGCGGGACACTTTTGGGCCATTTACTGTTCACACTGGAGATCACATACAAGTCACATTTAATTGCAGATGTGAACGACCTCGCAAAAACATCGGATTTCACAAAAAAATCCAAATTGAGCGTTAAGCCCTGCAGTCTGAACGTAGCCATAGTTTACATCTGTAATGAGTCATAGAAGTTATTCTTATCATAGCATCAAAAAAGAAAAAACAATAACAATAAATTGATATAGAAATAATCGTGACAGGTCTATTCTGATCTACTTTAGAAAATAATATTTATTTATTGTTTTTTCCCATCAGATGTGCCACGATCCATTCTGCAGACCTTCAGCAGGCCTTTTATTGTTTTGAGATGGAGGGCCAATATGTGTCTCTCAACATTCCCAAAAAAACAAATTTAACCATTTGTGGAGTGGAGGTGTTTGGTTCTCAAGTGGGTATGTCTTTCCAACACAAGGAGATTAGCACATTAAAGTGGACATATTATGTTATTTGTTTGGTATTTAGTATTACACACATAAATAATAACACTCATTTTACATTTTGCTCATTGTAATGCACAATACTGAGTAAAAGCAGCTTTATAACAGAAATACAGCCACTGACTTTGAGCAGAACTGAGAAGCCCCACCTATTTGTAGTGAAATTTCACCACAGCAGTTTATTTACATGTTTTCAATACTTAAAAAAAAAAAAAAAAAAAAGGCTACAGAGATTTTTAACCCAACATGTATAAACCTGAGTTTTATTTTGTATTGCAAGTAAATAAGGAGCAGTGGTTTGAGACAGAGGGTAGATGCAAACAGAAATCTTTGCAAGTCAAATGCAGGATAATACAGGATTACATTAATATCCGTGAATGGTCATGGAACACCATTTTTAACATCATGGTTGAAAGCTAATCAAAGTCCATTTAAATGTGTTAAAGCAACTAGGACACCATATCTACCTGTTTACGTTGTATAAAAACATGTATTATATTTTGTCTCTTTATAGAACCAGAACAAGCTCCAGACCCTCCACCACTCCCTAGTCATCATTTCCCCAACGTGACTGCACAGATTGGGGGCCGGACGGTGTGGCTGGTAGGGGGCCGCTTGTGCTGGTCGGATGCTCTGCTCTACTGTAGACACCATTACTGGGACCTCCTCAGCATCCACAGCCAGGATGAGCAGACGGAGGTGGAGCGGCTCATCAGAAACACCTCTCTCTATCCTCTCTCTGACCACGTGTGGCTAGGACTGCGCAGGTACTTTAGCGAGTGGCATTTTTATTTATTATTATTAATTTTTTTTATTTTATTTCTGAAAATGCAAAAAAAATATTACCAAAAATGTGCACTGATTCAAAAGGCACTGTGCTCAGTTACCATACTAATGTGTAAAACAGAACTAGTTCATTTTAAACAGTTTGCAGTGATCCAAAGTTATTTCACATATTTATTTTCTGAAATATTCCACTCACGTTTTAGTCAAATGTTTCTTTTTAAATTTGCATCTCCATCTTTTCCAACTAGCATGTTAACAGCGTTTTGCAAAGCGGACAATTTAAATAACAAAGTACTGAATTACAAGAAAGGTCTTATGTATCTTTGTGACAGAGAAGTGATGGGCATGAAGTGGTTCTGGATGTCAGGAGAAGCGGTGACGTTTGACAGTTGGAAGGAGTTCCCTCCTCTGTTCCCAAACCCGTGTGGTGGCATGGACAGGGAGCCCAGCCTCTGGAGCCCACTGCCCTGTGGAGAACATAACAACTTCCTCTGCCAGTCAGGTGAGCTAAACTATTACTGTTTTTTTCTTGTTTTTCAGTCTGGTGCACTTTGTAACTTTTCTGGTGGAGAGTACAGCACATAGTTTTTTCCACAATGTGACACGACCCCCTCACAGTGAGAAGGAATGTTTACTGTGTCAAAATTGCAAAAAACAGAACTAGTTCATGTTAAACAGTTCATAGTGGTTCAAACCTATTCCTCACTTAGCTTTTGCTTTCCACACATCCTAATTATTCACTATGGTGAGTGTATAAGTGCTTTTCACAACTCAGAGTGCAGAGTGGAGTTTTGCCATCACGGCAGATAACACGCAGACACCACGCAGTAGACTAGCAGAAGATACTGATACTGATACTGCTAAAACATGTCAGGTAATTAAGCAATTGAGCTTTTTACAACATTTGTCTTATTAGAAGAAAACACAGAGTTTCTATATAAAAAGAAGACAAAATACATTTTATAATTATAATACACAGTAGACTTAGCCAGACTGGTGCCACCTAGTGCCTCCGCTCAATTTCATTTCTCTCCAGACGGTTTGCAAGAACCCGGAAGTGTGAGTTTAGGCACCAGCCAGTCAGCGAAGAGCCATACATTTTGTGTTGGCAATGACTCCCGAGATCGAGGATATAAAGTCGGAACAAAGGGAATGTTTGGTGAATTTTATCAAGGAGAGAGATGTTATTGCCCTTCTTCCTACGGGATTTGGGAAAAGCTTAATATACCAGTTAGCCCCGTTCACGACGCATTACATATGTCACGACCAAATAACAGTGATTGGTTAAATAAAAAAGTACCTGCCTACTGTTGAGCGAATGATTCCTAATGCTGTGAAGTCAGACAGTTTATGAATCAGGCTACAGTAGACTAGTTTTGACCTCAAAAGCCTCATGGGGCAAGACAAATTTTGCTCAAATACATGGGGGGAAAAATAAATCACAGGGTCTTGACTTTAAGTATTACAATGGAATAAAACATTGTAATTGAACACATGGAAGATGAGCAAAGTTTAATGCGACACACCATATCATTCCAGGTAAAGCAATAACATTTTCATGGAGATAAGCAGACACCATCAACAGAAAATGTTACAGTGTGCACCTTTGAATGAATGCACTTTCAAGAAGACTGTTCATCTTCTTGTGATGATACTTTGTAGGTTATCATTAGAACTTGACGCATTTTATAGCAAACCAATGTAATAAGTCATCCTTTTGTATAGTAGTAGTAGTGCTGAGTATTATTTTGGGTGTATCTAAGAATATTTCTAAATATAGTGCAGTTATAACTATGTAGTAAGCATAGTAAGACAAACTAATAAACCTGTTTTCTTGTTTTAGCTCCAGCACAGACCACTACAAAAGTGTATTACTCCAGCAACAAGGACCCAGTACCATAAGCACTTTTCAATGTTTTGTGCTTGTATTTGTTATTATTGTGAACCTGTACTTGTGTGTGTCAGATGAAATATTTAGACTTTGTGTACAAGACAGAATAAACCTACTGAGTTTTAATGAAGGTCACATTTTCTTGTTATGATAATTTATAATATTAATGCATAATTATATTATTATAAGTTCACATGAACACATTCTACTGTAACATTGTGGAAATTCCATGTTAAAGTGCTATGACAGATTTTCATGATTCTCTACAGGTTTCATCCAACCAAATGAAGTTAAAATTAAATAGACGTGATAGTTTTACACCAGTCAATAATCATTCTGTGAAGAAAAGTTGAAGAATATGTTGAAAATTACAGGAAATGGAGAGTTTTAAAACACTGATGTCATCAAACGAAGGCGAGGTTCGGCACAACTTACACTTAAGAAACACACTTTTTTCTGATACTTGACACGTGATTTCAACCAAATAAAGGTGCCTTCTTATATTTTTATTTGTCGGATAATAGTTTCTGTGAACATTAAGGGGGTTCTGCTCGGTAACAGTCCTGGAATTCCCGGGTGTGATGATTTATAACCAGGAAGTAAAATTGTAAATCTAAAAAAATGTCTTATTGGGAAAACGAGAGTAAATGTTCTTGCAAAAATCTTAAGTGTAATGATCTTAACTGTGGGTTAGTAAAATTAATAGTTGAACCTGTCTTAGGCTAAATTTTTTTGACCGTTCAGGGTGTGACACAAAAGGAAATATTGACTCCCAGTTAATCATGCTTACTAAAGCACGTCTAATATAAACTGAAAGCTGAACATGACTGACACACCCAGACGCATGATCAGGCCTTTCTCAGGTGATTCCAGCTCATCCTCAAGTTTCTATGACCTCTTCCTCAGATATAAAGTAAATATTGATTTTACTGAAAGTGTCTATGACAGTTAGACTTCCCATTTGACTAAACCCCAATTAACCTTATATTCCTTATAATCAAGATTTTTGTAAAAACATTCACACTTGTTTCCCCAATTTGGCCATTTTTTAGGTTTAAAATTAAGTATGACATCACACTAGGGATTTCCATAACTGTTCCCCAGAATAACACCCAGAAGTTGTTATCTGATAACTAAAATAATAAGAAAACACCGTTACCTCGTTGAAACTACATTTAAAGTATCAAACAGACAGGATTAAGAACACATTTCTCCAATTTCTGTCCATCCTCCAGTTGTTATTAATATGAATTAGGGTGTCACATAATTTTATTTTATTTATTTTTTGATGGTAAATGATTGGAAGAGGACAGAGTGAATAACATGTATGTGACAGGTGTACCAAGGTCTGAAAAATACAAGAAAAAAAAAACCTTAAGTTTGTGGTTTGGCTATTATGTTATGTTATCACAGAATGTTTCACCCAGCAATTTTGTGTTTCATTTTTAGAAATATTTTGTGCATGCCAATTTTTGTTTCATGTGCATAAGTATGAGAGCGATATAAACCACGTCAGCAAATCAGGAATCGTGCTGTTTTCTGATGTTATAATGTTGTATCCTCATCAAAAACATAACTGGAGTTTTATTTAATTTCATTCACACAAGTTTAACACACAAACCCTGCATATGTAGTTTGAACTCGTCTTTCAAACGGAAAACACTATTTCACCTTGCAATGTCATGTAGTAATACAGGAAGTGCTCCACTGTGTTTTTAAACTCCATACACCTTCATTACAATAATTTGGAAAATATCAGAGCTGTAATTGCCAATCTCTACTGAACTAAAGGTAAAAAGTAGCTGTTAAGTTGAAAACAACTGCTTCATGACATCATAAGGCGGAACAGAGCTTTTAGAGCTTTGGAGATGAAGACAAATAAAGAAGGATCACTCAGACGTGTGGATGAAACAAAGCATAACACCGGGTATGTTTCTGAGGAGGTAACAGCATTATAACATGACTTAAAACTTACAGGAGTCAACTGTGTGTAATATGACCTTTAAACTATGGGTATTTAAAATATGATGATAGACGCATGAACGCAGTGCAGATGAAATAAAATCTGAGTGAAGTGATCTCACAGTAAACATGCTGCAGGGGCTAGATATTAATATGATCTGTGGATATCCTGGTCCACCTGGAGTTTGTTACAAGTTTGTTTTAACTGGAGTGTTTACAGTAAAGTTTAGTCAATTTAAGTTTTAACACACACATTTGAGAGAGACATTTGAGACAATTGAGACTCTTTGTAAGCAACACCTCAAAGTTTTGATAAAAAAAAAAAAAAAAAAAAATCACTAACTTATCATTACTATAACATACTGAACAGACACAACCTATGAAACTTTGACAATATGATTTTTCATTTCTGCTCCATGGATTTCTCCACAAGGCTACTCCCCCTCCTTCTTCCAGTTAAGATCAGAGCAGATGACTAGAACATCTCACTCATCTGTAAATTCTGATCTGACCGTTCCCTTTAAACGTTCTGTGATGGGACAGTCGGCTTTCTCATACACAGTAGAACAAACTGGAACACGCTTCCATCTGATCTTAAAACTAGTGCTGTCATGCGATTAAAAAAAATTGAGAGATTAATTAATTATGATCTGTAATTAATTAATCTAATTAAGCTCTTTTTAATCTGACCTAAAAATGTCTGAGAAAAGCCTTCAATTTGAGGTATTTTCATTTAAATTCATTATTACATTATTGTGGCAGATCAAAAGACTGATATAGAACAAAAAAAAGTGACTTTATAAAGTCATTTATTGTTTAACAAATCTCTTCAAATTGGCTGTTGAGCCCAAGTCTCCAAAACTGTTTGCTGTAAAGTAGCAAAGATGAGGAAATCTGAACATAATAACTTTTGTCTACTTAAAGACAATAAAAAGTCCAGTCTTTCCTTAACCATATTAAAAATATTATTGATAGAGAAATGTTTTATATATGAGATCACTGGTTTTAGTCCTGGTTTTATTAGTCCTATTATCCTGGAATGGGTTAATCCTGGTTTTAGTCTGTTTTAGTTCTGTTTTATTCTGGTTTAGTCCTGGTTTAGTCCTGGTTTAGACCTGGTTTTAGTTCTGGTTTTAGTCCTGGTTTAGTCCTGGTTTAGTCCTGGTTTAGACCTGGTTTAGTTCTGGTTTTAGTTCTGGTTTAGTCCTGGTTTAGTCCTGTTTAGACCTGGTTTTAGTTCTGGTTTTAGTCCTGGTTTAGTCTGGTTTTAGTCCTGGTTTACTGGTTTACCTGGTTCCTGGACCTGGTTTTAGTTCTGGTTTTAGTTCTGGTTTTAGTTTTGGTTTAGTCCTGGTTTTAGTCCTGGTTTAGTCCTGGACTGGGTTAGTCCCGGTTTTAGTCTTGGTGTTAGTTCTGGATTAGAGGCGCACAGGAGGAAGCGCAGTTTACGCAGCGTACGCAGTAACTACGGAAGGAAACGTGATCCGCGCGTTCTCAGGTTAATGACGATGATGAAGGTGTGTTTGTGTGTGTTTGTGTGTGTTTGTGTGTGTTTGTGTGCGTGTCCCCTCATGTGGCAGGTCACTATAGGACAGTAGTGCAGACATCATGAGCCTATGCAGGTTGTTTTCACCAGTGACATTTAAGTTGTAGGCGATTTTATATTTGTTATTTTCTTTTATATTTCATGTCGGGAGAAGAATTTCCAAGACACGAATGTGTTTTTACCTGTGCACTGCTGCCTCTGTTCTACTGGCTCTTCCACCTCGTCCATCGTGCGACTGACGCCGCCAACTTGAACATGACGTCGCTCTTACTGCGCGCGTTTTGTGTGGGTTTCCGGCAATGAGTGGAATTACCGAAATAAAAAAAAATTATAAATGTGTTTTTTTGGAGTGTGTTGTTGGCCCAACAACACATAAAAACAGGTTTTATAATAAAGCAACTCGCATACAGAAACAGTAAAGTTAGAGATTAAAAATGAGATTAACGCGATTAAAAAACATAACGCGCTAAATATGACTAATTAATTAATCGCAATTAACGTGATAATTTGACACCCCTACTTAAAACTTGCACTAACTCCCACACTTTCTGTCAGGGGCTAAAATGATGACTTCTGAGCAGCAGGCGTGCCAACATTAGGCTTTTTCAAACATTTAAACATTCTGACTGGTTGTACTATAAATGTACTGTGTAGATGTAAATGTATTGTGTTTGATTAATGACATTTGTCTTGATATCATGTCATGTGTTAATCTTGATAGAATTATTTTATTTTTCTTGACCCAGTTTTATTTTGTATTTCTCTAGCCATGTGTGCTTTGAGTTTTACTTTCTGTTGTCCAGGTTGTTTGCGCCGCCCTCATGTGTCTCACCTGTGTCTCATTCATTTGTGTGCATATATATCCTCTGTTCTCCTTTGTTGGTTAATTTTGTCATTATCACTTTCACATCTGTTTGCATTTTTGTGTTTGGTCATTCTTTGTTTTATTAAACAATTTTGGAAATGCAGTCTTGTGTTTCGGGTCGTACTTCTGCTCTAAACATGACACTTGATGGTGATGTTGTTGATGAATTGAATTTTAGAGGATAATACTACAGATGAATTTGGCAAGTGCACATTTCAGAGGGGAATGATAACAATGAAACAAATGAAAGTATTTTTAGAAGATAATGAAGAAGTTGAAATCTTGTATTTATGGTAATTGGAATGAATTACTTTGGAATGTTTTAAATGTTTAATAAGGATTTGGATAGTGGTTATCTTAAGGAGACTGATCAAATGTTGTTAGAGTTGGTCTAATGTAATCATGTAAATAATGTATTTTGTAACCCCCCAAGGACTGCAGATGGAAAGTAGCTTGTAGCTAAATCTGGCAAAGAGCATCATTTCTCTCTGAGATAAATGTTTTCTGTGCACTGTTGTTGAATAAATAAAACACTGTGTGAGTTGTGTGGTCGTTTTTGTACTATTTACATCTTCAATGTTTTTCAGGCTAGGGACCCCCCTACAATATAAATGGCATACAATTGTGTTCTATATATATATGTATATATCAAACTGGGCCTTGTGTCCTGTATAAACATAACTGCTCTGTTATTGTACATTCAATACTGGGGGGATATTTCACTGAAGTCGCTTAACAAGTTCAGGCTTATCCTGAAATCCTGAGCTGAAAATAGCTCCATCTCCAGTTTAAGCCTCAAGTCGTTCCATGGCAGAAATAAGCCTCTGACCAAAGCTGATTCAGGTCTGAATTAAGGAACCCCCCCCCCCCCCTCCGTCGGTAGAGAGGAGGCTGGCTGCAGACTCCATAGTCTGGTTAATGCGAGCCTGGGAAGAAATGACATAATCCAGGCCAACATGTTCGCAGTTTGACAGGGAGCAACAGACGAGGGAATGAAGAGAGAGAGACAGATGTGATGAAGGAGCACACAGACAGAATCCACTGAAAAACAGTTCATCCTCATCCTTCAAAACTGAAGATATATATATATATATATATATATATACTTTTTTATATATACATATATATGTATATATAAAAAAAAGTCTAATCAACCAAAGATTTCACGACCCCCTGCAGTAACTCCATGACCCCCGTTGAAGACCTCTGCTCGAGAGGACAGACCCTCCATCAGAAAAGCACGCACAAGTTACAGGTAATGCTACGATGACCAGATGGGCCTATTTATCTGAGACAGTTCCAGTCTTGAGCCCTGTGTCCTCTGCCCCAGCAGATTTATCCTAATCTGTAATTTGTCCCAGTTTTATACAAGAAATGTCCCAGGTGTCCATTTGACCAATTTAATAGTAAAAACAGGAATATAAATGTTTTTGTTTAAAACCGTTCTTGAAGACCAGAAGGCTAAAAATGCACACTGCAGGGACAGAAGTCTCTCACATTATATACTGATTCACAAGTGAGGTGAGACTGGACCAAGAATTTAATAATGTTCTCTTGACAATTTTATTATTTATCCTAAGTAATACACAAACAGAGAAAACCCAACTGCTTCTAAATAAGTTGACTTGATCTGTATCACTCCATGGAGCGTATTAAATCAAATATTAGTCCGATATTGTAATGAAATTGAATCTACATGTCAAATAACAAGAATAAACTTGTGATATCAGTTGCACTGAAGGGCTAGGATATATAAGATGAGAGTTTAGTCCAAGTCAGTACCACGGACAAGAAAGTGAAGGTTGGTCATATTTATGGTTTTCTAATACAAAACATATTATAATATATTATGTTATTATATTATTTTATTTAAGGGTTTCGTCGTCAGACTTCTGCTGCTTCAACTTCACCATGAAACTGCTGGTGGTGTTTCTCCTCTTATGTGCCACAGTGGCCCATGGACAAGGTGAGTTTTTAAATTATATGCTGTAAGTGTACAACTGTTTGGAATGAAATGGAAAGGAATAAAAATTCCAAGCATGGAGGACACCAGCAAAGAAACAAGCATCTGACTAAAAGCAGGAATGGCTCCACAGAATTAATACTAACACTAACAAGAATTTTAGTTGTCAAATGGTCAGTGGATTATTTTTATTGTACATGACCAGATAAGGGCAAAATATGCTGATTCATTGTTTGTGTATTATTGATAAAAAATACAATTTGCTCGTTCTATTTGGCCATTTTGCTTTGTTGCTTTAGTACATCTTCTGGCATGTGTTTTAGAATCTGTGTAGTGCTGATCATGATTAACAATAATATAATTGTCAATTTCGAATTGTTGCATTGTAGATGGCACAATGACATTTTAAAAAATATATATTTTGCAGATTATTATATTATATTATTCAGAAGATCCTAAGTTTCAGACCAAGTTGAAGAGCAAGTCATCATTAAAAAGTGGAGGCTTTTGCCGATATATACTTTAGATTCTTATGTACAGACCTCTATGTATTTCATACCTTGACAGTTTCAGCTGCAATCTGCCACCTTCCTCAGAAGTGTCAGGTGAGGTTGCTGTGTCATGTCTGGTCAGTTGATTTAAACTGATTTTAGCGCAGTTTTTCTCCTCGGAGCAGTAGGACGACAGTGCCCCTAAGGTCCCACTTCCTCTGAACTGTATCCCACATGTGAGAAAGTTGGTATGTCCTCTCATCCTGATTTACAGTCTGTACGACTGGAGATGGTTTAAATCAGCTGACCAGACACAACAGCGCACCTGAAACTGTCAAGGTATGAAATAAGTAGAGGTCTGTACTTACAATTCTAAAGTATAATCAACACAGAAGGTCAAATAATCCTAACTGGACCTTTGCAAATTTAGTCCTCATTGGGGGTATTATGCAAATCGACTTTTGGGAGCTTTTGACGTTAAAACATTGTTTCCTGATCAAAAACATGCCTGAAGAGGATTTAGACGACATGTTTGATCTAATGATCGCCCCTGGGCCCTAATCGAACCCTCCTTATGGTTAGTTGTACGACTCTAGTCAGTGCTCAGGCCACAAGCTGACATCACCCATGCTCCTGCACAGCAATTTTCAATAAATATACAAAGGTCTGACACAAAACACTACAACTTCACAAACCTGATGTGCAGTAGTTTCTTTAACAGAATGCATGCTGACTGTAATGTAGTGTTAGTAGTGACTAAGCACACAGAGGAAAGGGAGGGGTTACTCAGAGTGTCAAAAACATAGATTTTGGTGAATATAACATATTTTAAAACAATAAGGTAACATGATAATCCAAATATGTTATGTGTTAGCAGTTAATACCCCACAGAAGAATAATACTCCTTTAAAAATGTTTTATTCAAGATGAACCTGAGTTTGAGCCACAACTGCCTGAGGACTCACTTGCAGAGGAAGACCAACTGAACAGCTCGGGTGAGTGAGCAGCCATCATAAAACAACAAATACAGAAATCATCGAAAAAAACAATAACAAAATTTAACATGTTGATTTTACAGATGAGATGAAATCAGACGATATCGATGACGCTGAAATGAGTGAAGGTCAGTTTCTGGATAAACACACAACTTCAAGAAGAGCTTGCAACCATGTTAGCTTGGTTTTCTCCTTTTCCTCCTCCAGTTTTCAATCAGATGTCAGTGGACTTGTTTCCTTTCATGAGTTTGTTTTAGAACAAATACGTGATTTAGAACAGCCCCAATATAATATCTTGATTCACAGATGTCATAGATTATAGCTACAAAGCAGACAAAAGCATAATATACATTTAAAATGACCTGCACTTTGGCCTTTAGGGCTTTGGTCAAAGAACACCTGCTAGACTCTATGAATGAATGTCTCTCTTACTCTTCACACACCCCAATATCTGTCTTGTCAATAAAACTTTTATGATTTGGTGTTTCAACTGTAGACAACTCTCTGGCTCAAGAAAAGAATGCCGAGTCAAGGGGTAAGCATCATTTTCTTTATATATTTTGGTCTGTTACATAACCATTATTAAATGAATTGCTTTTTAATGCTCAGGACATAAATGCGACAGAATTGGATCTCTAAGGCCTGGAGTGTGGTACAACTACAGGGGGCGTAACTACATATATCTGCCCTATCGACGGCCTTGGGCTTATGCTCAGGTAAAGTCAGTTTCATGTGCATGATTTTATTGTGTGCATTTTAATAATCTCATTTACTGCTTTCTTACTCAGAACCACTGCCTGCAACTTGGTGGAACTCTCGCCACAGTTCACAACAGTGTTGTGAACTCTTTTCTGAAACGACTTGCCCAGGGAGACCCGGCTTGGATTGGATTCTCTGATGCACAATATGTTAGTAATAGCAACCTCAAAACTTTCTTGGTTAAAGGTTGACTATGGAACTTTTCTGTTGTACGAGTGTTTCACAGTATGTTTTTAAACTGTGCATGTCTTTAATTACAGGTGTTTTTGTTTGTAGCCAAAATAGCCAAAATATACAGTCCATCCATGTGTTTTTCTGTGAGCAGGGTCACCTCTCCACAGATCAGATCTGTAACTTGAGACTTGCATGGAGATACGTTTTATGTTCCAGGCAAATCAGTATCACACTCTCCACCAGAAAAGCTACATAGTGGAACTTTGAAATCAAAGTGAAACAATTATTTCCTTCTTCATTCATTACTAACCCCTAACCCTTATGTATTTTCTATTTTTAGGATAGGTTTTGGTTCTGGATAAATGGTGAACGCCTGGTCTATGCAAACTGGTGCCGTGGAGAACCCAACAACTACCATGGAAGACAGGACTGCGCTATTATCAACTGGACAAGTAAATATTCTTAATCGATCAGGTTTTAAATCTTTTGGTGATTATTATGACTTACAACTTTACCATTTACAGGAGCCAAGTGCTGGGACGACCAGAAGTGCAAACAAAGCTTCCCTTACATCTGTGAAAAAAAGTAGCTATGAACTACTGAGTTCACATTAACAATCATACTTTTCACTTTTTCATGCAATATATATCCAAAGAAAAAACATAAAATGAAGACCGATGTTAGAGGTGGTCTGCTCTGAGGTCATGTGACTCAAGAGCAGAAGGAATGGATCTGAAAGTTGCTTTAACTTCACTTTTCTTTTCTGTCAAATGTGATTAAAACGCTCAAGCATTCAAACATGGCTCCGTTTGATCATATTTTAAATTAAGATGAATAACTACTTAAAGATGTTCCCTTTCTGGGAGAAGTGTCCTTCATCTGCTCCTCTCCATGGAGGGGTTGCTGAGATGTTCCACAGTGTGGTGTTGCACAGCAATGATGGCAGCATCAGTGAATAACCCAAGACAAATTTCACACTCGTGTGAATCTTGAATCTTGTGTTAAACTGAATATCTCCTCAGAGACAAGCAGGTGACACCACTGGGACATGTCTATGATGAGGCAACTCTGCTCACAATCACAATGTATATTTTGTTCAAGGTTTTGAGCAATAAAACACCTGTAATTGAATACAAGTTTACATGATAAGTTTACATGAAAGTTTTAAAGTCATCCAGTGGAACATCCCAGGCAAAACAATAACATCTCCACAGAGACAAGAATATGGTGAACACTGTACCAGGTGTTTAGTGCAAGTCCAAATAAAAAATACACAACACAAAAATGTGAGTATAATGAGTATAAATAAAACTAGAATGATTACGATGTGGTTATTGGCAATTTTCAGACTCTAGAATGTGAGGATGAAATATCCAAAAGTTAGCCTCTTATGATTCCCTCCTTGTTTGAAACAGTGACCCTGAAAGCAAGTTTTTCGAATGAGTCCCACAGATATTTGAGTACAAACATCACTAGAGGCTGTGGTAATGCAGTCACTGTATTGTTTAACTGTGTGTTGTTAACAGTTGTCATGAGCTTTGAGTAATGACTGAAAGGACAAAATAGCAGATACTAGCAGTCAGATTTCAGCTGCTGTACCTTCTTGCTTTGAGAGAATAGCAACTTGGGCATTAGTCCCATGATGTTGGGGAACTGAAGCATTTATGTTTATGAAACTTTTAAAATTAGTAATTCAATCAACCAAAGTAAATAGTTTGAGGCCCTGTCCCATTCTTGTGTTTAAGTTTGAACATTTGAAAAGTCAAATGTTGTTTCAGTTAAAACAGGAGGAGTTACAGTATTTATTTTTATTCATCTGTTCTGGGAAAGTAAATAATTCAGACACTTCTTCTTGTGACTTTGGGGCATTTTTTGTTTTTGAGTAAAGCCAATTTTGAAAAAAAAAAAAAAAAGGAAAAACGTTACTCTGGGAGTTGGGAGTCTTATGTACAAATTGTGTATTTCGATTTTAAACCTCCATAAAATTGTCAAAGATTAAAATTTTTTGCACATACTTTTATCCCCCCCGAAGAGGTCCTTTTCCATTGATATATTGATTTCATACATTACTATAAAAACATACAGTATGGAATCTACGCAATAATTAATTACAATAATAATAGATGTATATTTTTATCCTGACTCTTGTATGTGTGACTGACTAATGCACAAATTTCCATAACATATCCAGTGTATACAAACCTTCTCATGTCGGCCAAATGGTTCAGAACACAACAAAACTTTCTGAAAAACTATAGGAACATACATTTGTGCCAAATTTATCACAATAAATGTACATTCAGATGCACAAATAGATAAGCAAGGCACAAGAGTTAAGAGTCTTGATAGCAAGTAAAAACCCTCAGGTTTAGGAAATTATATTTAATGCTTTTAAACTGGGGCTCTAATTTTCATGTAGCAAATGTGTTTTTCCCCCAGTACAAATCTTCACCAAAACAAAAACAAAAAAATCTTAAGTCAAAGGACCAAATAAAAATCGCACATCAAATTAACACTTGTTAAATAACTCAAAGCACTTCTTGTGATCTTCTCCATATTCGGAAGAAGCTGTTCAGATCCTTGTCATTGAAATTATCTGTAAAATAATACCAAAATATACAAGCAGGCTGTCTATGTTGGTTTATTACGTTTGCACCGGTAACAAATGGTCCCACTACTGACAAAGTTTCTGCCAGCAGTGAGCCAGAGCAATAGGGTAATAACACTTAAATACTGTCTGAGGTCCAAGCCCTTCCTCAAGAACGGTCTGCATTTAGATCTGTCTTGCCATTTGGTCTTCTGAGCGCAGAAGGCCAAATGGAAAATGGCTTTACATTAGCATTTGAGTACAGGTCAGGATGATCAACAGGCATGAAAATGGGTCAGGCATGTGTGAGAATTATTCTGTGTTGATTCACTCAATGTTTTGTACATTGGAACGACAACAGGGAACAAAACATGCTGTCTATCTATGATTCTATAAAAGAGACATGTTATTCTGTACTTTGAAATGCTACAAAGCAGAAAACTGTGGACCCCGTGGCATGTACCCACCCATGATAAAGTGTACCGGGTCAGCATTATTGTAAATTTTCTTGCTGTATATGCTAAATCAGCAGGTTAATGTTCTGTCAGACGGCTAGTATAAAGCTACCTCACTTTCTGGGTTTTGTCAGAGGCGTCGTCCCGGGTTGACAGTTGTACTTGGTAATCAACTTGAATCTCTGTGACCTACTAATGCTAACAATAAAGTGGCCTGTACTCGGATCCTTCCATCTCTTGTGCTTTTTTCCTAGGACACGCACTGAATTCTTCCGAAAAGCCCACACGAGAAAAGGTGAGAAGGGTGTGTGAGGGGCGACGTGGCCTCTGGTGTGTGTATGTGTGTGTGGACTGACGGCCATGAAAACCATATGGTTGAAATTACAACAAAAATGTGATTATAATGGCTTGAAAAGTTGTCTGCGTTGTATAAAAATAAAGCTTTAACAGCCACTTTTGTTACGATTTGTTTTGACAGTGCGCACAATGTTTCAAACCTGAGTAGCCGGACATCTGAGCCGTACACCTAATCTAGCCCCCCGGGAGAGCCTGAAATCTGCTGAAATCCACCCAGACTCTGACATGCTACAAGACAGGACAGAGACTTTTCTGCAGGACACATGCACAGTAGAGTGTGAAATGACGTATTCTGATTTAGAGCCCCGCAGTCCTCCCGTGGGATCCGACGCAAAAAAGTGTGGCGCATGACACAGGGAGAGAGACTACACAACGCGGGAGGGGTGGGTGGGTTGATAAACTGCAGTCCCACAAACAAAATATGAGAGTAAAGTTAAATATACAAATGATGAATGTAAGAATATCATGCATAATTTGTGCTGGATATTTTATTTGGCATTCATAAAAACATTTTAAGCAGCAGACGGTCGCCCTTCCGTACACCACGCGGAGAGTCCTCCATCCGGTATTTCATGTGGACAGTCCCCCCCATTCCATATGCCACGCAGACAGTCCCCCAAGTCCGGTACGCCACGTAAACGGTCCCCCCCGTCCAATACACCGCACACAGTCCCCCTTCCCATACGCCGCGCAGACAGTCCTCCAAGTCCCGTATGTCTCGCGGGCTGCACCACTAAACCGCAACTAAACCAGGACAAAACTAGGTCTAAAAATAGGTCTAAAACCAGGACTAAACCAGGTCTAAAAACAGGTCTAAAACCAGGACTAAAACAGGATTTAGTCAGGATTTAACCGTGCCACAAAAAAAAAAAAAAAATTCACAGATGCGGGTGGGAGCGGGACTGAAAATTACAATTCTTTGCGGGAGCGGGTGGGAGCAGGACTGCACAGTGCGGGAGCGGGACTGAAAATTCTAATAATCCCTCTACAGATTTCAATAGACAATTTCTCAAGTGCTCTGTCTCCTCTTATTAGAAAGTATCTGTTAATATCCCCCTAAAACGTTTCTCATCGAATCTACACAATCACGCAGGTCAGCTGTTTTGACTTCAAAATGGTAAATTTTGCCGAAAGCTGAGAGATTTTCAAGATCAAACAAAAAACGTGGAATAAAACAACAAACATGTAAATGGTGAACACAGAGGCACACATAGCCTATAGGATTAGACAAACAATAGCGTGGCTTTTAACACTTCTTACAGTGTATCTTGGAATACTCAAATTTTCATCACACCTTCAGGGCAAGTTCTTTGCAAACATTCAGATCTGAAGTGTTGACAGTTTGGAAACCTTTAAAAGCAACTTTCAGCAAGCCCAAGTTACAACTCACATCGAGTGCCAGCTGACAGCAAGTGCTAAGGAGAAAAGCAGAAGGTTTTGGGCACCTCAGGTAAGATTACATTAAAGTTACATTCACTTCATGTAATGTTACTCGAGTTTATGCAGTTTGTTTTTTGACAGGTCAAAGTCTCCAGAAGAATCACCATGAAGCTGCTGCTGTTGTTTCTTGTGTGTGCTGTTTTGGCCTGCGCAGGTGGGTTTACAAGGACATCTGCACAAGGAAACACACACTTATCCTTCAGTCTATAACCTTTGAGTCACAATTTTGCCATAGTCTTTATATATAAATGGCCATAGCTAACATGGTAGCTGCATTCCAAATAGAGGTGTTTGCAGACTGCAATTGACTTTACAATTGACTTTTTTTGTTTTGTTTTGTTGGTTTTAAAATCTTCGTATTAACCTAATCTATATGCTCCTGGTGTTTTTATTGCACTATTTCATCTGTAGATATATTTCTATTCATAATATGCAACTTTTTGGTGTGCATGTAAAAAAAAACAACACAATTCAAGGCAGGCAAGAACATATGAGGTTCTCTCCTGCACAATAAGTAACTTCACAAAATGCTGTGCAAGTCTCAAAACCACTGGCCTTTGTTTTACTTTGTCTAGGACAGAACAGCATGCACTTTTCACTCTAGGATCAAACTGCCAAACTTATAAGACAAGCACAAACAAAAATCCAAGCATCAACAAATTAGTTGATTCAAAGTATTAAGTTACTGTAACTCTATTCAAAATGCCACCTTTAACTTTGCCAGCAGAGGCGGGTCAGCTGGAGTGGACTCCTTATAATGACCGGTTCTTCATATTTGTTAAGACTCCTGCAAAATGGTCCGATGCTCAGGTAGAGGTGAAGTCTTTTGTCTGTTTCATGGTAGACTACAACTGTTCTAATTTCCACTCTCGGCTGCACAACTTTAGGAACAGTGTCTGAAGATGGGAGGGACCCTGGCAACTATTCCGAGGAGGAAGTGGTACAAAAAGTGGCCGAAGGAAAAAGAGCATGGATCGGCATCTCTGATGCTCAAATGGTACATTACACAAACTGCAGTATAGAGCAGCACATTGTATAGCTGCATTCAAATGGCATTATAACATTCTGCAGGCTAATAACATTTCATACAGATCTGGGCAGTTAAAATTGATGTTGTTGCAGATTTTTGTTGTAATACAGTTCTTGGGTCTAGTACATACAAATGATGGGGTTCAACATTTGTGTATTTACCTTTCAGATATTTCATAGCAAAGTACAATTGTTCATATACTAAACATATGCTTTTTATTGTAGGAGAAAAAGTGGCTCTGGATAAATGGTAACAATGTGGACTTTAACAACTGGTGCAAGGGAGAACCCAATAACTACAATGGGAAACAAGACTGTGCGATCGTCAACTTCACAGGTAAATAAGAATTTGTAAAAGTAAGATCTGTGGCCAAATAATCATGTTTTTTTGTTTTTTTTATATGAACAGTTAAAAAGTGCTGGGATGACGTAGATTGCTACAAACGCTTACCCTTTGTTTGTGTGAGAAAGTAAAGCAAAAGATGAAATTGAAATTTTTGGTGTGGGCAAATAAATTACAGGCGAAACATTATTGGTGTGTTTTAATTGATTTATTATTTTAAACTTTGTACTTTGTACCCTTTAAACACAAGAATCTAGAAGTGCTACACAGTTTTAGAGCACTTTTAAAAGACTGTTCTTTGGCGCCCTCGGGTGGTCTGATAATGCATTACATATCCACAGAGCAGCAGGCTGGAAGCATCTGTAGTGCATAACTTAAAATGTTTATGACAAACCCTGGTTCAAATGTCAGGAACTGGAAACTACAGTAAGAAAAATGGTTAACTTTATGAATGCATCTCACAAAATTTACCAATCTCTTTTAAAATGCATTTTGCCATTAGAACACAAATATTCCCATGACATGTGCCACAGTATGTTTATTAGCCCAAAATAACAGAAGGGAAGTTATTTTAATATTTGTATTATGCAAGAGTTTGCCATGGAGTTTGCCATATCTGTCTTGTAAAATTAACTACTCAGACAAACAAAAAGAATCTAAATCCTTCTTCAGGAACCTCCAGATCTAAACCAAGTCAATAACTAGACTGCTCCAGGTCTAAATATATGGCTAAATCAGGTCTATAATATAACTATTTACATATTACACAAAGCAAAAATGTGCAGACTCAAAATCAGGACACCAAAACCGCAGTGCTCTCTTTTTACCACCAGAGGGAGCAGGCGTACCACAGTTTGATACCCAGTGGTTCATTGGAAGCCCCTGCACAGGCAAATTTACTTGTTGTGGATGAAGAAAAAAATTTAGCGTCTCAATTTTCCCTGCTCTATTAAAACTCAAAAGCAAGGAAAACTCAAAGTAAAGAATATCTTAGTTGCAGGGTGGCACGTGTCCACCTTATAATGAATTTATCTATCATCCCACATAAAAGTGATACTGCTATAATGAAAGGGCACGTTCACTTCTTCAGTCAATGCTCAATTCTCAACGGCCCTATGTGACTTTATGGTTGAGAGGCAGTCACCTGCCTGTTTCTATGGATACTACTATACAGTGGAATGTCCCACAGTATGAAATTAAACAGCTACCTTTACCTTAATTCACATACAAGTGGTTATATAGCTCAAAAATACAGAGGTAAATATCAATTCTGACTGTGAGTCGAATCGCCTCTCCACTGATACGAGCTTTAACTTGGTCGGGTTTGATCTCCATCAAGATAGAAATGTTTAATACAAGACTATGGAACATTCAAGACAAAGGAATAACATCTCCAAAGTTACACAATGCACCTTTAAACCGAATCAGAAATTATTTTAGCCAATAAACGTACCTACTCGAGCGATTCCCATGCTTTCTAAAAAACACGCGTTCAAAAGTTGCAGTTTTTACGCTTACGTAGGGCGAAATACGCATGGAACCAGGCACTTCGGCGTACGTCCAAAATTTCGCCGTCAGTGCGCGTAGGCTTTATAATGAATCAATGGTCTGTAAACTTTAAAGGTACATTTCTACTCAAGTATAAAACCAACAAAATCAACATACAGGAACAGTGACAATCTCTTCTTTTAATCCATCTACGTGTGTCTGTGTAAGATGTCCACATGCCCAGTAGGTTAACTGACTGTTCTGATTTTTGGACAGTTGTGCAGTATTGAGTTTTCTGACAGTATGCACAATTGTTAAAATAAAATAGAAATGCTGTTGCTGTAGGCATGTGGGCTTTACGAGCCCACAGTATAATTGATTGGACATGCATGGATAGGCTACTAGTCATGAACTGTTCAAGACAGACACAGACAGACAACATGACTGCATTTGGCTGGTTTTGGCAAAGTCGTATTTGATTATTTGTTTATAAAATGCTGGAAATACAGGCTACTTTTATATAATCATATAATCAACACCCCCCTGTGTTGCCCCTGGAATGTTCTACACAGGAGGCTATGGCATTAAACTATAAGTCTGTAATTGACTTGATCTATGCATCTATCCAATCTCTTGAGTTCTCTTTGGATGGAGCCTCTTGGAAATCACTGATGCAGTTGACAGAATTGAGTTAACAATCTGCATCAAACATTTTAAACTATTCAAAACCCACATAAACAGTGCAATATGTGAATGATCTTGTTACTCTTTTTCAGATATAGAAGACAAGACCATTTCAATGAATTTGAAATAAGAAGCCCGCAACAGACAAGGCCCTGGACTCTGCTAAACTCCCTATATGTGCTAAATACTTGATTGTCTATTCAGTCACTGATATAGTCTAAGCTTTTTGCACCAGGGATTTTACTGTATTTATCCTATACAACTATATATTTTTGTCTAATCTGACTAAAACCCACACGAATGAATCTTACAGCTCATTTTTTAGGCTCAGAATACAAGACTTTAAAGAATTTACAACAAGAAGCAATAGCCCACAAGCGGAGGAAGCCTGGCGCTGCTATTCCCCATGGATGTGGTAAGAACTTTTTATTGTCTATTCATTTATTCGACTCTGGGGGAAAAATGGAAAGTTTGAGAGTGCGAACTGCAGCTAGACTGACTGTGGTGCTCTTGTTTGGGCCGTAGTGAGGGGAGGAGAAGAAGAGGAGGAGGAGGAGGAGGAGGGGGAGAGGAGGGGCTGGGCTGGGAGGGATTGTTGGGAGTTTGCATGCAGGATTGTGTGCATTCAGTCAGGGGGAAAACGGACCAGGAACGCGAAAGTCCGCAAGAGGCAAGAAAAACTCTGCAAAGGACTCTACTTTTTTTTTTTTTTTTTTACACTTTCGGACTATGTTTAGCTCATGGAGGAAGAAGGGAGAAGTCAGCCCACAAGCAGCAGTGACCACTATGTAGGAATCCCCGACTGAAGTCATGGTAAGGCATTCGTTATGTGCTCTGGAGAAGTAACAAGTAACAAATGATATGTATTTGTGGGTTATATTATACATGCATTCATTTGGTCATAGTTCTGTAATTAAAGGAGTTCCACTAAGAAATCAACATAACATAGGGTTAAGTTGCATAGTCTAAATAAAAATGTTGTATCATGATAAAAGTCTGTCAAATCAGTCACTTTTAACCAAGTTATCTTGAGCTGCTGTTTTGATGTTTGGCCTCATTAATGCTTATTACTTTTATAGAAAAATTTGTAGTTCTGAGCCCAATTTATAGAGTAAATCTTTGTTTAGATTTTGTTACTACCCCAAGAGTCGAGCTTTTGGCTGAATAAATCGAGATTCAACACTCAGATTTCATTGCAGATCCAGACAGTTTAAAAAAAAATCCTATCAGGGGCAATTACTTTGAGTAGAAAAGTAACATTTAAGTTGACTTGTATTTCTGATAATCTGCCTTGTCAAGTTCAGGTAAAACTTATTTTTTTGATATGAAACAAAACATGCTAAGCCAATGCCATGCGTATTAGACTTATCAAAAACTGATAGCTATACACAAATCAATACTAAATCTAAGATCAGAACTGAACAGGTATTGATAAAAATACAATACTTAAAGCCAAGACTCTGTGATTTATTTTTCCACATGTATTTTAGCAAAATTGGTCTTGTCCCATATATTGTATATGCAGCTTTTAAGGTCAAAACTCGTCTTACTGTAGCGTGATTCATCAGCCGGTTTCACTTCGTAGAAACCGTCTGACCTCGCAGCATTAGGTTTCGTTCACGCGATTGTAGGCGGGTACATTTTAAAAAATGTAACCAATCACTGTTATTTGGTCGTGATGTATGTAATGCGCCACTAACGGGACTAACTGGTATATTAATCTTTTCTCAAATCCTCTAGGAAGAAGGACAATAACGTCTTTCCCCTTGATCAAATTCACCAAACATTCTCTTTGTTCTGGCTTTAAATCCTCAATCTCAGGAATCATTGCCAACACAGAATGTTTGGCTCTTTGCTGATTGGCTGGTGCCCGAACTCACACTTCTGGGGTTTTTGCAAATAGTCTAGTGTATTCTGATTCCTGAGCTAGTCGCTGGAGAGAAATGAAATTGAGTGGAGGCACTAGGTGACGCCAGCCTGGCTAAGAGTCGTGCATTTGACTATATAAATCGAGATTCAACACTCAGATTTCATTGCAGATTCAGACAGTTTTTTAAATCCTACCAGGGGCAATTACTTTGAGTAGAAAAGTAACATTTAAGTTGACTTGTATTTCTGATAACCTGCCTTGTCAAGTTCAGGTCAAACTTATTTGTTGATACTCCAATTAGACTTATCAAAAACTGATAGCTATACAAAAAAAGTACTAAAACTAAGATCAGAACTGAACAAGTTTTGATTAAAATACAATATTTTGGACACATTTTGAACCTAATACAAGCTCACATGGTAATTTAATATAAATCACAGTTATTTGTGTTTATAATTCTGTGATTTAAAAAACAAAATTGTTATTATTAATCTTGCATTGAAATCCATACTGGCAATTTTGAGTTTGAAATTTGAACATTATGATTGACTTCTTCCTTTAGCCTCCTCTACATATCCTACTCTAACACAATTATAATGCAGCCACATGCTAAGTCAGCACTGCTTACTCCAGACCTGCAAAGTTGTCAAATAGCTGACAGTTTTAATAGCATGATATATTTAGTGTGACGTTAGCGACTTTTGCGGTTCGTTTGGAAAGACAACTAGGGGCTTCATGGGGAGGGAGCCACTCCAGTGTGTCAAAGGCATGGTTTCTCTGGATGTTGTTTACCATCTCCACCCACCCACAGTGTGAACAGTGATGTACAGAGGCAGTGAGGCCGGAGCTGGAGAAGACACAAGCTCTCATTTAAAGAGCTCATATTACACGGTTTTCTCATCTATGTTATAAAGTTGTTTCCTCATCAAACACATACCTGGAGTTGTGCTTTGTTTGACACATGTTTAACACACAAATCCTGCATATTTGAAGGTTAACGCTCTTCTCTCAAACTGAAAACACTCCATTCCACCTTGTGATGTCATGTGGTAATACACTTTGAAACTAATCTGGATAATTTCAGCCCTGGAATTGCCAAACTCCGATGCACTAAGCAAAGGTGGGACCAAGTCATTATTGTGCAAGTCTCAAGTAAGTCTCAAGTCTTTGACCTCAAGTCCGAGTCAAGTCCCAAGTCAAATACAGGCAAGTCCAAGTCGAGTCTCGAGTCACTGGCCCATAAGTCCAAGTCAAGTCCAAGTCGTCTGCCTTGAGCTTCAAGTCATTTCAAATCTTTAAACCAAAGCTTAGATTTTTGCATTTTTGACCTTTAAGATAAATTGTACAAAAAAAAAATCATAATATATTTACATATGAGTTTTTATAAAGTATGTAAGAGTTGTAGAAATGCAAATGTAGTTATTTTTTCCTTTTTAAATGTCTTGACAAGATCTTAGTGTGAATCATGATGGTGAGAATAGAAAGAATTCAGATTTAAAAGTGCTTCTCAAGTCTTCTCTCACAGGCCTCAAGTCTGCGTCAACTTCCAAGTCACTGACCTTCAAGTCCAAGTCGAGTCCCAAGTCTTAGTGCATTTTATCAAGTCAAGTCTCAAGTCCTAATATTAGTGACTCAAGTCTGACTTAAGTCCAAGTCACGACTTTCAAGTCCCCACCTCTGGCACTAAAGGTAAAAGGTAGATTTTAACTTGAAAAATATGACTCAATGACATCACAAAGTGTAACGGAGCATTTTGAGCTTTGCAGATGTAGACTGTAATAATGAAGGCTTACTCAGAGATGTGTCTGTTGTGTCCAGGTCTGTTTTTGAGGAGGTAACAGTGTTCTAACATGATTTTAGGCTCAGAAGTGTCAATTTCATGTAATATAGGACATTTAAACTGCATTTGATTAGATTTCTCTCTTTTCTCATGTTTCTAAACTATTACTTCGTTTGGAGGGATAGTACCTATGGTGAATATTTAGCATAGTTCTACATGCGTTAAGTGTCAGTTTGTGGGAAAAAAGTAGCGGTGAGTTCTGAAAAAGAATACCTCTGCCTATGTCATCGGTTGATGAATGGTGTTGTCGATTTTTATTTGTCTAATCATAACTATTGTCCAAGTTTTAGCCCTTGTTAATGTGGTTGCTATGTAACAGAGCTTGAGGATAACTTGAGAACAATGATTTGGATTTTCAGTATATTTAGAAGATAATAATGAATTTGAAACTTGGTATTTGTGGCACTTACTTACTTTTGACGGTTTTAAATGTTTAATGGTGAATTGTATTGTTTGCTATTGATGAAATGCTGTTGTTAGAGGTGCTTTTATGTAAATGGACTTTTGTTGTTGTCTTGTGTACCAGCCCAAGGACTGCAGATGGAAAGTAGACTGGAGCTAAATCTAGGGCAGGGCATCTTTCCATGCACTGTTCTTGTTAAAAATAAGTAAAATAAATAAATAAATTGGAATTACCTGTACACATGTCATATCTGCTGCGTGTGTCCAACCAGGAATCACCAGAATGAAAAAAGAAATGGACAAAACTGCGCAAAATGTATACAATCTTATAATGATGTTAACATTGTTTTAGTGTAAAAGTTCTCGAATCTGTCACTAACTGTATGAAGGCATATTAACTAACAAAAGCAGATTTTAATCACATCCCCACAAAGTGCTGGTTGGCAGGGTGGAGCAGTCTGGCAGAATGACTGTATAAAGACGAGGGTTGAGTTACTTTTTATTTTAGGAGACTTGGATGCAGCAGCAGTGGTGGTTTGGTGATGCCGCATTTTCCATTTTGGACCAGGCAGAAAAGGGGAAAAAGAAATTGTTGCAAGTAAAAGAAAGAAACAGTAAGATTGTTTTCCTAGTTTTGGGGGTTTCTGTTTAAAATTCTGCCTTAAGAGTTGTAAGTGCTGCCTTGTGATTGCAGATTAGTCCTGTTTCTGCCCGATTTCATCATCTTGATATTTTAAATCAGATGTTTGGTTCAGACAGTACTCCTATTTTATGGAGTAGTAGTTTCCCTAAATACACGGATCAATACTTTTTACTTATACTTGAGGAATATTATTTTAAAGGTTCACTTTCTGGAGGTGGCACCTGCATAATTCAATATAAACACCAGATTAAAAACCATCCATGGAGAGTTAGTTTGGAATATGGCAGTAATTACAAGTCAGGGCACAGATATTAAAATGGCAGTATTTTTCAGAACACCTATTTTCGTAGCCTGGCTGTTTTATTCCAGATACGAATTGTACTTTTTAATGTAATATTAGGTCATATGCTGATAATAGTATTGACATAGTGTAGCTTCTTTCATGTGTGCTGTTTGTTGTGCTCTCGAGTCCAGAGGCAGCACCGAGTGACCGCAGAAGGAATGAATTCACCTCTGAGCCCAGCCGCCGTGCACCAAGGTGTCAAAATGTGTCACTGAGCAGTTATGGGAATTCCACCAACAACCTCTGCTCACAAACAGCTCAGGGGGTTTCCACTACCACACTTACAGAGAGCAATGCCTGGACAGAGCACTTTTTAAACTGAAGAAGGCAAGACATTCATATACTTTGTCTTGACCTAATGCTTAGATATTGTAAAAGCAGCTCTTAGGGTCAAAATGAGACTACTGTGTACTCTCAGCTAGGGGTGTCAAATTATCACGTTAATTGCAATTAATTAATTACAGTCATATTTAGCGCGTTATGTTTTTTAATCGCGTTAATCTTATTTTTAATCTCTAACTTGACTGTTTCTGTATGCGAGTTGCCTTATTATAAAATCTGTTTTTATGTGTTGTTAGGACACAGTCCCGCACTGTGCAGTCCTGCTCTGCTCATTCCCGCAAAGAATTGTAGCCTAATTTTCATTCTCGTTCTCGCCGCATCTGCGATAAACCTGCACACGTCTGATCTCTGAAAACATCGTGACACAGACACAGAACAGACTCACCTTCACCATCAACATTTATATTCTACTGATTCATGTCCTTTAGTAGAAGCTGAACCGTATCAGCGCACAAGAGCGTTTTTTTTTTTCTTTTCTCCGCTGAGTTTTTGCAAATTAGCCATGCGGTTTTAAGTTTTGTTTCTGTGAGACTTGCATAAAGCTGAATTAAACACACTCTAATATCAAACGGGCTGATGTAGCTCTAGAGTGGTGATGGTTTATATGTTGTAAAGTTTATTTATGCAGATTAGTAATAGTAATAATGGTGATACTTAATATAAAAACGTTAATGATAGTATGAAAATAATGTAATAATGAATTCAAATGAAAACACCACAAGTTGAAGCTTTTCTCAGCAATTTTTTGGTGAGATTAAAAAAGAGATTAATTAGATTAATTAATTACAGATCATAATTAATTTCTCAATGTTTTTAATCGCTTGACAGCACTACTCTCAGCATCTATTTATTTATTTTATATGTTTTTATTACAAGGACAATGCACATTGACCAACAGTGCAAAGCATTTCTAAAGCATTTTTATTGGCCCAGAGCCAGGAAGTATGGCTGTTAGCATGCTAGTTGTTGTTAGTATTATTGTGTCAGCAATGTCATCAAAAGTGCTTATAGACTCATTGAGGTGAATAATTATGATAGTAGAATAGATTAATGCGGCTCTCTCACTGATATGTGTAGAGTTCTGCACATCAGTCTGGGATGGCCCTCACTGAAAACGAGAACCAATGATCACAGCGTTCAAACAAATACTGAATTCTGATTGGTCGAGGCAGAACAAGCCGTGACATCAATCTTTACTTAAATCCATTTTAGAGAAAGTGCTTTTCTCTGCACATTTTTCAAAAACAAAATAGTCAGTATTTCTTCTTAAACTGGCTAAAGTACGTCTGTCAGTGCTGCCATGTTTGTTTTGGTTTGTTCAGCGCTGGCTTCTGCCCTATGATTGGTTCACTTTAAACAGTTTACAGTGAGCTAGTTCTGTTTTCATATTTTTACACAGTAAAGATCAGTTACAGTTGACTATGATTTTGCATTAAATGGAAATGATTAAAACTCCTAAGTGTTTTACATTAAGGAAACTAGAACTGAAAACCATTTTATTTGTGTTCAAGTATACCATAAAATATAATTATAAAACATGATCAATCAATATATGGAAAAATACTGATACATATTTTTTCTCATATCAGTCACAAGCCCACACAAGAATCATGACTAAAACTTGACTAATTCCACAGCCCTGGTTTGGAAGCATTGTATCAGTGCATTTCACAGCTAACAAGAGCTTTGAACATAACAACATACAATTGTGGTTTCAGTTACAAATCATCTTGATTTGACTGAAGGTTTCCCCGTCTAATTCTTCATGTTTGTTTAAAAAGTGGTTGGAAAGAGATAACAGAGCTAAAATAGTCATTGCAGAGATGTTGTCCATCACAGGACAAATGGTTTTCCTGTGATTGTGGAAAGCCGATGACCAAACCACATGTGACCACTGCTCCTTTGTCTCTGCAACAAAACACACACATGAATCAGGAGTTCCATTGAGCCGTGATGCATTCGGGGACACTCGGTGACTCACCACTGACGTACAGTACTGCTGTATATGGACAATGATATTTGTGGGTATCCTACATTTATAGAAAGAAAACTCATGTAAATATTTAAAGGTGCACTATGTAATTTTTCTTGGGAAGTGTCTGTCACCTCTTGTCTCCATGGAGTTATTGTTCTGCTGTTCACAAATTACAGATGTATTTATTGTCTTGAAAAACACGTATTCTTAAAGGTTGTATATTACTCAGAGTTGACTCTTGTGAGCTTTAAGCCATGTTAGAATGTTGTTACCTCCTCAAAAACATACCTGGCAGAGCTTTAGATGCCATCCGGGTGCCCTACGCACAGATGCTTTCGAGGACCGTGGAGGGGCACATTATAATATAGATCATAAAATAGAATAATATGGGCCCTTTAAAGTTAGAGGGGCCCCTCTCCACAGGTCTGACCTGTAACTTAGCCTGGTGGTGTCAGATCTTTGCCTCCAGATAAGCAAGTTTACAGCCATATATTGAAATATTTTAGGCAAAGAAATAACATCTCTGTCGAGTCAAGTTGGTGAAGAAAAGTTACAATCTAGTGCCCATTGAAGTAATGAATGGTTCTTGAGAAATGGGTACTTTTTTTGCAGTCACTTATTCAAAACATGGTATTTGCCATGTAATCTTGGGGTAGAAGGGACACCAGAGCGTTGCACCATGTAGCTGATATAAGGCAGGATGACGGAGGGGAAAGAAAGTGCATTCATTACCACTGACATTTTAACTCAATCTGCAATCTGCTCGTTTAAATCACAGACGTCTGAAGTGGGCCTCAGTGGCTGAAACCTCATCTGGTGTGAAACTGGATTCAGCGACAGACTGTGGCTCTTATCCATGAGTGACCCCTCTCTCACACTGTCTCTCTCTTTGTCTCTCTTTCTCTCTCTCTATGTTTCCCTGTTTCTGTCTCGCTGCTTTTTCTCTCTCTATTTCTTTCTGTCTGTCTCTCTCACTCTTTCTCTTTCTCTGCTCCATCTGCTCGGTCTGACCCAACTGTAGCTCAGGTTAGATTTAAGCCCAAGATCTCAGGAAGGAAATCAGTGCGATGCTTTTGTCTGTCAGTGTCTGGTCTAGGCCCTTTTTCCACCACCTCCTCCCATGTTTACTGGATCTTTCTCATTCTGCATACTAATTGTGTCTCCCTCCTTCCTAACACTACAAAAACAAAACATAAGGTTACTATATATATTACGTACATCAGAAAATTGACAATTATTTGACAACTTCTCAACTACTTGAAGCAGTGGTTCACAAACCTTTCGCAAGTACCATGTTAGAATAAATACAACCGGCCATATTACACTACTTTCTGATCTGTTATAATGTTGTTTCCTCATGACAAACATACTGTCTGTTGTGTTTTGTTTCATTCACACATGTTTAACACACAGACCCTGCATATTTAGGCTCAGACAGAAAACCCTATCCCACCTTGTGATGTCATATGCCAATACAGGAAGCACTCTACTGTGTTTTAAAACTCCATACGCCTTCACTAGAATCATTTGGATGATTTCAGCCCTGGAATTGCCAATCCTTACTAAACTAAAGGTAAAAGATAGCTGTTAACTCGGAAACTACTGCTTCATGACATCACCAACGTGGAACAGAGCATTTTGAGCTTTTTGATAGGGATGTAACAATAACGGAAATATTGTGATATCTTATCGTCACAATAATATCGTGGACCATCACAATATCTAGTTATGGTGCAGCAATAGCTAAAATAAGAGGGAACTACATAGACCATGATCCTATGCTCCATTTCAGTGCAGACTACATGAAGAAATAACAGTTCTAAGCACTTTTAAGTCTTAGGTCTTTGGATTAAGTTTTGTCAAGGCATTTTAAGAGGAATAAGTAGCAGATTAACAGTTTTAGCTGTTTAGCCTCCACAAAATATTGCAAGAAATATTGTACGTTGAGATGTATATCGTGAAAATATACAATACAACCATATCGTGAGCTTTCCCACGATATCACAATAAATATCGTATCATGAGGTTCATACCGTGACAATTTCGTATTGTGAAACCTGGATATCATTACACCCCTACTTTTTGATATAGACAGACTAATAATAAATGGTTACTCAAACGTGTGAATGAAACAAAACACAACTCCAGGTATGTTTTTGAGGAGGTAAGAACATTATAACATGGCTTACAGCTCACAAGAGTCAGTTTTGTTTAATATAGGATCTTTATTTCACCTGTCAATCACTCCCATTGGAAATTATTTGATGATACATGATACTGTATTGTAAAATAAGTATTGTAAATGCGTGTGGTCTTGGCTGGCTTGTCAATTTCAGACATGCTGTGCAGAATTTTAAAAGGTGAATTATTATGCGTCTAATAACAAAGTGCATGTAAAGTAGACAAAATTACTCCAAATATGATGAGAAGAAGTGTTTTTAAATGTAGATGTTACTTATACATTTTCCCATCGAACTTTTGTATTGTCTCTTCCCTCTGTCCTTGCACTTTCACTGAGGTCTACAACATCTGGTTTCTATCACGGCTCTCCCTGCTCTAGTTTCCCATCGATCGCACAGTACCTCCTCCTCCTGTGGCTTTCCCCTTTTTTCTACTTTATAATGCCGACTGCTCACACCACATGAATTACAACTATAGAAATGTTTCGGTCTATAAAACAAAAATATAATGCAAAACTGACTGCACACATTTTGCAGGTTAGTGAAGTGATACTGTTACAGGTTATGAAGATTTTTCCAATGGTTAAATGTACAAAATACCAAATACTCAACATTGCACAAACCTGTATTAATGTAACTGGCAGTTCTGGTCTAAATCCATTTACTTGCATCTATTGAACAATGTGTTCCATCCATCCATCCATTTTCTTCCGCTTATCCGGGGCTGGGTCGCGGGGGCAGCAGTCTAAGCAGGGACTCCCAGACTTCCTTCACCCCAGACATGTCCTCCAGCTCCTCCGGGGGGACCCTCCAGCGTGTCCTGGGTCTTCCCCGGGGAGCAGCGGCTCTACTCCGAGCTCCTCCTGTGTGACTGAGCTCCTCACCCTATCTCTAAGGGAGCACCCAGCCACCCTGCAGAGGAAACTCATTTCAAGCGCTTGTATCTGCGATCTTGTCCTTTCGGTCATTATCCAGAGCTCATGACCATAGGTGAGAGTAGGAACGAAGACTGACCGGTAAATCGAGACCTTCGCCTTTCGGCTCAGCTCCCTCTTCACCACAACGGTCTGATGCAGTCGCATCACTGCCGTTGTTTTGGATAAATAGTAGAAAATAGTAAATAATAGTTGGAAAACTGTAAAAACCAACTCTTTTATTTAGAATTACACATGTCCATCCATTGGTAATAGTAGCAAATGAAGATTGACATTTACCAAGGAGTGTGTGTGTGTGCGTGTGTGTGTGTGTGTGTGTGCGTGTGTGTGTGTGTGTGCGTGTGTGTGAACTAGGCATGCAAATTTCAGTGTCTCAGTACAACAGTTCTAGCCTGATTCATCAGCTGGTTTAATTTCATAGAACCCGTCTGACCACGGTGTTAGGATTCGTTTGCTCAACGGTAGATGGGTACTTTTAAAAAATGTAACATCATGTTTTATTTAACGGCAATAACGTCTTTCCCTTTGATAAAATTCAACAAACATTCTCTTTGTTCCGGTTTTAAATCCTCAATCTCGGGAATCGTTGCCAACACAGAATGTATGGCTCTTCACCGATTGGCTGGTGCCCAAACTCGCACTTCTGGGGTTTTTGCAAAGCATCTAGTGTATTCTGATTCCTGACCTAGTCGCTGGAGAGAAATGAAATTGAGTGGAGGCACTAGGTGGCACCAGCCTGGCTACAACAGTTCAGGAACAGTAGAAGAACAGAAATTGCTATAAAAATACTGCCACTTCCTTCTTTCATGTTTTTTACAGTTTGAAAATCAGGTACCATATAAAAAAAAAAAGCACAAAAAACAGACCTAGTTCATTTTAAACTGTTTGCAGTGTTATTCCTCACTTATCTTATGCATTCTGAGCTTTCTAATTATTCACTGTGATGAGTTTGTAAACGCTTTTCACAACTTTCAGAGAACGATGCAGAGTTTTGCCTTCGTGTTAATGCTAACAACAACTAGCATGCTAACACAGACTTCCTGATTATCAGAAAATAAAACCGTTTATAATTAGATGCAGACAGCATGCGCTAGACATATTTTGACCTCAAGAGTTGCTTACACAATATATCTGTACTAGGGCAAGATGAATTTTGCTCACATACAAATAAAATGAGTACAGGGGCCAATGAATTGTGTTAAAAAATACCTTAGAAAACTATGAAAACTCAATTAACAAATCTAATTACGACCTTCTTTCCAGCCATCTTGTGTTTGAAGAGGACTGGGTGATTCAATACAGTGCATGGTTGCTAAAGCAGTGACCCTTAGTACAGATAACAGACTAGACAGAGGCTCAAACATCTAATTATTTACAAATTGTGGAGTGTGGGAAAGCAGCAGCCTGTTTAGGATAAGATCTCCTGAATCTGAGTAACTGTTTCCAGGTTTTACATTCCCTCAACAGAAAGGAGACAAATGAATGGTCAGATCTATGAAGAAGCAAGCCTGTACATTCGGGCTGTGCAAAAATATTGAATTATTGATGTATCGTATCATTTAATGTGATGATGCAGTATCAATATCATGGGCTGCTGTATCGATATATCAGCAAAAGTGTTTTCTACTAAATTATTTTGTTACAGTGCTATAGTTTTTTTGCTTGTTTAGTGGAAGGAAACTGGTTTATGCAACACATTTGACATTTTCACAGTTTTGATGATTAAAATGTGTGTGTTTCATTTGAACTTTGTACTAGAAGTGGCTTAACAAAGACTTTTAGTATCACAGCCATTATTTAGCCTTTATTTTTTAATTGAACAGTATCGAATTGGAATATATTGTATTGAATCGTATCAAATTGTAAACCCACTGTATCGAGGTATGTATCATATCATGGCCTGTGTATCGAAATATGTATCGGATCGGCAACTTCTCTGAATGATACCCAGCCCTACTGCACATTGTAAGAATTCATCAATTTCTGGGAGTTTGAGCTATTAAACACCTCTAATTGAATAAATGCAAGGTAGATATGTGTAATGCCATACTGTGGAACATTCCTTGTAACATTCCATGAAGACGACCAAGTAACGCACCCTCCACCTTAGAAGTTACACAGTGCACCTTTAATTCCTTTTCGTGCCGTTACCAGTTTTTGGCTCCAGCTTCATATTTGATTCTTGAGGCCCTGTTTAACCAGATGGGTCCAAATTCCTCACTTGTTCCATGGCTGTAACATTTTTCCATTTGCCTGTGTAGAACATATAGCTCTGCAAAAGACATTATCACACAAACAGAGTTAAATGAGATGACATAGTTCCACTCCTAAAACAAATATCCTCTGAGAAAACGCAGTAAAAGTCATCATAGTTTTGTCATTTAAAACATGTTAGTTGGACTCACTGCTGCCCTTTTCTTGTGTCTTTATTCATACATTTACATGATGCACGACTTCAGCACCATCAGTCACATTCAAATACGTGTTTTAATTTTAAATACAATTGCACAATATATTGCGATCTAATCAAAATTTGAGTAAAATATCAAATCTCAAAGATTACAATAATGTACAGGATAGCCTCCACAAACATGTTTTGAAATACATGAGGTTCTTGTATTAGTTTAGTACTTCATGTTTCAGGCTTCTCTGACAGTGTTACAGGAGTTACAATGTGCAATCTGCGTTTTTTTTGGTTTTTTTTTGTTTTTTCCCTCAAACTGCGCAGCCCTACTAAAGGTGGGTGATATATCTGAAAATTGCCAATATCAGAATCCTTGTCTTGGAGCAATATGCCAAATTGAAAAATTGAGTTATTTATGGTATTTATAAAAAACTAGAGCAAGACTGAACAAATCCTAATGCTGTGAGGTCAGACAGTTTCCACGAAGGGAAACCGGCTGATGAATCAGGCTATCGTACTAGTCTATTTTGTGATCTTACAATGTTGTTTCCTTGTCAGAAACATATTGAAATTGTGCTTTGTTTCATTAAATGTAAAAGAAGCTGAAGCTGTTCATTTGGAAATGATCACGCCATGACATCACAAGGTGAAACTGAGGTTTTTGAGCTTTAGAGATGTAGACAGATGATAATACAGTATAACTCAAACATGTGTGAATGAAACGTGACTTAAAGCTCACAAGAGTCAGTTTTCGAGGACCTTTAATGTAGGTTTGTGTGAAACTAACCCAAGATTTTAGAGAAACTTAAAACTGGGCTTTATTCCAAGAGGAAGTCCAGGTCGGCTCACTCAGGACCCTCCTGCTGTGATTTCACTAGACTCAATATGTTCTGTCATTCAGCCACACGCACTTTCAAGTTTACAAGCACCACACCTTTTACAGCTCGGTCTGCATTACTGACTGTTCAAGTCCTGCTCGGTCTCAGATAACATCACTGCATTCTCCTCGACAATAGTATTTACTGGGAATGGGGACAGGTAAAATTAATATTGTTAAAATAACTTAATGGGAATAATCAGTAGAAATTGTCAAGTTCAACGATTTTGAATTTAGCTTTTGGATATTTCATGGCAAAGTGCAGTGTTGCAGTGTTATCAGTATGATTTTTTTCATATTTTTTTAACTCTAAATGAATGAATGAATTATTATTATTATTATTTTTTACCTCTTCTTGTACCCACTTTTGTACATTTTATCAGATATGGGCACATGTTATTTATGTGGAAAATAAATATATTATTAAAGTAGTGAATTTTAAAGTAAGAAAAAAAAGTATATTTGTTGTAACTCCAGGTACATTGACCACATGTACTTAAAGTGTGTTATGGACCATTTCATTGACAAATCTTGAGCTAGGCTAGGTCAACACTACCTTAAGAACTACCTTACTTACTGTGCATGCATGTTTTCAGTTGCTATGCCATTTATACAAACCCTTTTCACCCTAAAAAGAAGGAAAGTATGCATATGTGTTTTGCAAATCTGTAGTAATTTGATGCTAACAGCTCTTGCTAGCCTTCTAAACATAATGAAGGAAAGTGTGAGGTATTCTCTCTAGACTAAACTGCAATGACATATTCAAAGGACTTGTTATATGTTAGCGTTTAAGTTGTGTTAACTTGGCATGCACCTGCACAAAACCCAAAGGACCCTAGTGTGAACGTACTGCTCTGTCTCTTTGGAAACACGCCACGGCTGATGAATGTTTTGGTCCTTCCAGGTTGCCATATCCTCTAGCCATTCTTAAAGGTCCTACACAGAGTTGACTCTTGTGAGCTTTAATCCTTGTTATGATGCTGTTCCCTTCCCAAAAACAGACCTGGACTTGTGTTTTGTTTCATTCACACATGTTTGAATAACCCTTTGTTATTAGTCTGTTCCACCTTGAAGCAGTAGTTTTCAAGTTAACAGCTCCAGCTTTAGTTCAGCAGAGATTGGCAGGGTTGAAATTATCCAAATGATTCTAGTGAAGTGAACAACAACAACAACAGCGACGACGACAATGCATCAGTTTTATATTGCACTTTTCTGGACACTCAGAGATGCTTTACAGATCATTCACTAGCTAGGACCACACCAAAAACGACATAGTGCGAAGAAGAAGTTTATTGATAATGTGCAAAACGGGGCGGAGCTGGTTGGGTTGAGATTCTAGGTGGGAGCTCCGTCTTAATCTTCAAATCTTCAATTGGCTCAGCCGGAACAGGACTGCTACAAATAGGTTTCTGGGAAATAAGAGGTGTGGTCGAGGTGAGCTGTGGTTCGCTGGTGAGAGGGAAGGGCGGTCGGGGCGTGGTCCTGCTCCTGAATCTCAGTTAATCATGTTAACTACATTTATTCATTCACCCCATACCCAGTGGTGGTGAACTACTATTGTAACCACAGCTGCCCTGGGACAGACTGACAGAAGCGAGGCTGCGAATCTGCTCTATCTGCCTCTCCGACCACCACCATCACTCACACACCATATTCATACAAGTCAATATGGGTGAAGTGCCTTGCCTATGGACACAAAGACAGTTTTTGCGACTGGCACCGCACTGTGGCACCTGATTTTCCCCCTGGTCTCCCATCTGAGTACTAACCAGGCCCGGCCTAGAACTTCCTGTATTACTACATGACATCATTAGGTGGAGTGGGGTGTTTTCTGTTTGAGAACTCAGACTAATGTGCAGGGTTTGTGTGTTAAACATGTGTGAATGAAAACAAAACACAATTCCAGGTCTGTTTGTGATGAGGAAACAACATTCTCACACAGATCAGAGAATAGTGTGATCTGGGCCCTTTAAAGTCACTGTACCTTTTAAATGGTTTGCAAACGTTCAAAGTAATTCCTTACTTAAAATGCATTTTGAGCAATGTAATTATTCACTACAATGCTTCTTTAAGAGCTTTTCACAACTCCCATAGACCGGATTAGAGTTTTGCGGTGATGGTGATGGTAACAACAACTACCATGCTAATGTGCACTTCCTGTTTGACTTTATAATTCAATGCAGACAGTACACAGCGAACGTATTTTGACCTCAAGAGCTGCTTATACAATACATCTGTACTGGGGTAAGAAAAATTTCACTCAAGTACATGAAAAAAAATCTGGTACAGGCCCTTTTAATGAGCTGTTAAAAAGGAAAAATATTACTGTTTAACTTGAGAGACTTCAATGGTTTTCTATAGTTTCTCACACAGACTGAAGTCATGGTTGAAAAATGTGTATTAACTTAGCCTAGCGCCCAGGAGAGCAGATAGGAAACAGGATCTAACATCTCCTCTGGATGACCCTGGGAGCTGGACCAGAGAAAAAATCTAAAATGCCCTGCCTAGTATAGTTTTCTAATCATTTCAGCATTGTGTACAATAGGCGCCCCTTTCCGGTCTGTTTTCCTACACTTGTCATGCTTACAATTGTCTTTTGGTGTTTTGAAAGTCCATGCATAACGTCTGTACATTCTTTCCTCTTTCTTTCCTCCTTGTGGTTAACCTCAAACCCCCTCCTGAGCCTGAAAAACAAAACTCAAAACTCATTTGTGCACAGCATTTGTCTCCTGGCTCCTCTCGTACACTTTCCCGTACATTTTCCCAATTTCATTGTTCCATACACACCAAGTTTTCTCCATTCCCAACTCTTTGCATATTCCTAAAAGTCATGATGTCAAACTCTCAAATGGATTGTGAGGGTGCTTATCATATTCATATATTTATTATTGATTATTGTATCTATTACACAGTTAGGCTTACTTCATTAAGTTTAATAAAAGGTCCTTGATTACACAAAATTGATTCTTATGAGTTTTAAGACATGTTCGAATGTTGTTAACTTGTGTGTGTTTTTGTTTCAGTCACTCGCATTTGGGTTTATTGTTTGTCTGTCTACATCTCCAAAGCTCAACATGCTGTGTCCCACCTTGTGATGTCATAAATTGGTAGTTTTCAAGTTAACAGCTACTTTTTAACTTATATGTATGGAGTTTAAAAACACACTGGAGCACTTCCTGCAGAGTTATGACCAAGTTGTTGTTTTGCAAGTCTCAAGTAAGTCTCAAGTCTTTGACCTCAAGTCCAAGTCAAGTCACAAGTCAAATACAGGCAAGTGCAAGTCGAGTCTCGAGTTACTGGCCCATAAGTCCAAGTCAAGTCCAAGTCGTCTGCTTTGAGCTTCAAGTCATTTCAAGTCTTTAAACAAAAGAACCAAATATAACTTAGCCTTAAAATTTTGCTATTTATATATTTTTTTAACTAAATTGTACTTAAAAAGTTGTGGTACATGAGTATTTATATAAGAGTTGTAAAAATGCAAATTTTTCCTTTTTAAATGTGCAAAAGTGCAAATTATTACAGTCAGAACAGAAAGAGTTCAGATTTAAGAGTGCTTAAAACAGTTCATTTGTCAACTAGTCTAAGCATCAAGTCTTCTCAAGTCCCAGGCCTCAAATCCAAGTCAAGTCCCAAGTCTTTATCAAGTCCTAAAAATAGTGACTCAAGTCTGACTTGAGTCCAAGTCACTACTTGCAAGTCCCCAACTCTGACTTCCTGTATTACCACATGACATCACAAGGTGGAACAGAGAGTGTTTTTCTGTTTGAGAGAAGAACTCATCCTAAATATGCAGGATTTGTGTGTTAAACTTGTGTGAATGGAACATGGATCAGAAAATTGCGTAATATGAGCCCTTTAATGTGATAAAATAAACAGCCAGGCGTTTACTTTTTGAAAAAATACATTGAATTGACTTAAAATTCTTTTTCGCTTCTAAAATCCCAATGAGTAAAGTTTCTTTTTACTCCTGATGATTATATTATGACCTAAATGATCACAAATATTAACACAACATCCAAACAACTGGTGGTTTGTTTGACATTTCCTGTTGTAAATTATGTTTGTTTGACTCTTACAAAAATGTTGAATGAATTATTTGGTAGAATTGGTTCATAAATAAAATGATGACCATATGAGCGTTTGCATCTTTAATAACGTGAACTGAATAGGGGACGGTTTTCTACATTTTTTCATCTCCACTTTATTTTGTTTTGTTTTTTTTGTTTTGTTTTTGCTTTCTAGAACTGAGGCTTGCTCTAGTTCACACAGTTCAGTTCTGTGGAAGAGTCTGGTTCAAATTGTTGTCAGATGACGTCGGGGGAGGTGGACAGATGAAAACAAAAGGAAAAAGAGAAAAATGTTGGAAGTTTGGGGAAAAGAAGTGGTCATGGTGACAGCTCAAAATATAAACAATGTTGTCTTGCCATTGACCAGCCCTGTTGTATTACTGTATGAGAGAAAGTTTTTCACCACCATTTTCCGCACGCCTTTTTCAAACTGGAAACCGCCATGAGCACAATTTAAGTGCCTATGACAGGTCGATGTTTCTATTGCTCAAAAATACAATAGAGCTGACTTGTAGAATAACTCAGAGTATGACTTTAAACGTTTCTATCTTCATGGAGACCAAACCAGACCAAGTTACAGGTCAGATCTGTGGAGAGATGACCGCACTCACAGTCAGAATGCATGTTTTTCGAGATATTTTGAGCAATAAACCACCTGTAATTGAATAAATGTAAGGTAGAGCTGTTTAATAGCATACTGTGGGCCATTCCAAGCAGAGCAATGACATCTCTATAGTAAAAAAATGTGATAGACCCGCAACTGAAAAGTTACACGGTGCATCTTTTAAGTATTGAGATTCCTGGGTGTGTTTAACTTTGGCTATATTGCACCAAATAGCACCAAAATTGGCCAGTTTGTGTATTTTGTGATGTATTTTTAATTTCTGTGTTTTATTTCAAGATCACATTAATTGAACAGTCTATAATCAAAATAATCACACCCATGGTCCTTAGGTACATTTTTGTCCCATTGACTTCCATTCTAATTGACTTTTTTTTACTGGCATAACTTTCTCAGCATGTTTTTACTTTTTGATTTGTTTTTCATTCTTTGGTGTTGAAAACCATTCAAAATGTTTAGTTTTAGTGTCTTCAGAATTTTTTGATATTTTTTCTTTTTGCTGTGGATCTTCCATTGCAAGGTTATATCAATATAAACACGTTTGTCTTTGGTTTGTATGTTTAGGGCAGAAGTAAACGAAGACAATAATATAAAAAAGTTGAAAACAAATATGTGGTATTATTTTTCGATTTTTGCCACAAAGGACCACAGGTATAACTATTTGCGTTTGTGCAAGAACTAGAAGAATGTAAAAATCAGTGTTGGCACTATTTTACGGCAACCCCAACCTCTGATAACCCCAACACAAACAAATTAAAATGATTTGAAAAATATAGAAATAATCCATTCCTTTCATTTTTTTCATGCACAAAAAAGTTTGACTTTTGCTGTCAAAAATGGCATTTAAAGGGTTAAAATGTCACAATATTATATAGTATTTGGTATATATGATTAGAGCAGAAGTAAATTAAGACATTGATATGAAAAAGTTGGACAAAAAAATCAGTACTGCATAAAAATATTGTGGTATTCTTTTTCAATGTACATTTTTGTCAGGAGGACCACAGGTGTAACTATTTTTAAAGGGGTGCACAAAGGTTAAAATGTGCACTGTGAACTGAATTCTTTTAAAACACATTGCTAATCTAACTGCTCTTGCAAAGCTTGGCAGATACAACTTTTACTGTAGTGCTGCCAGTCTCCTGTGACGTTTTTGCTCTTTTGTTCTTTGCGATTTCACGTTCTCATGAGGAAATGTTTGGCCCTCTCCACTTTGTACAAGAGGAAGTGAAAACTGTGCCTGTGTCAGCAGAAAGAAACACAGATAAAATCACTTGTCGTTTCAATGTCCACTTTTAAAATGTAACTGCATATAACAGATGAGACCATTATTATATATTTCACATCATTTTATTTTAAATTTCGCTATTAATCTTACTTAGTTTTCCCTAGTTTGACCATTTTGGTGAAGTTTATAATTTTATTTCCTCCTTAGTTTCATGCAGCAGATATGACATATGAAGAGGTCATATTAACAGTTACATTTAATAGAACAGTGCCTTTCTTACTGTCGATTCATTTTGGATGGAATAATCTGAGTTGATGACATAGTTGTATTCTATTTTTGAAATCCCTGTATTTTTGTATTTTACTTTTCTACTTTCCCCCCACAAACTGGCACTTAAAGGTTTGTGGGAAACCTTTAAGGACCACTTAAGGTAGTACTTAAGGTGTACTCTTGTGAGCTTTAAGCCATGCTGGATTCCTGTAACCTCCTCAAAAACACTTGGAGTTGTGTTTTGTTTCATTCACATATCTCAAAATGTTCTGTTCCACCTTGTAAAATCATGTAGCAGTAGTTTTCATGTTAACAACTACCTTTTACCTTCAGTTCAGTTGAGATGAGCAATTCCACGGCTGGAATCATCCAAATCATTCTAGTGAAAGTGTATGGACTTTAAAAACACAATGGAACACTTCCTATTAGGGATGGGCATGATTAGTCGACTAATCGATAATTGATCATTAAGATTTTCATTGATCACGTTCATTTTTAATCGACAGACTGAATGTGGGTTGCTGTGCGTAACGTAGAGTAAGGAGATGAGGCTGTGTCAAACACAGGAGTTCGACCTCAAAATCCCATGTTTGGGCTCTGGCTCGTCCTTGGAGACACTGTACCACTCAATGAGTGTGTTTACATGCACATCACTGTCCCGGTTTCATCATGGTGCATGTATTTGCAGTGTCCTAGTTACTGCAACATAAAGAGCTGTGCTAAACCTGCACACGCCTGATCTCTGAAAACATGAACCATCTCCAATGTGACACACACACAGACCAGACTCACCATCATCATCATCATCATCCCTCTGTCACAGAGAGAACACACATATTCCACTGAGTCATGTCCTTTAGTCCGACAGAAGCTGAACTGCATCTGCGCACAAAGAAAGAGCTGTTTTTCATAGTTTATGCAAATTATCCATGCTGTTTTAAGTTTTGTTTCTGTAAAACATAAACAAATATGCACAAAGCTGCATTAAACACATTATAATGTCAAACGGGCTGATGTGGCTCTAGAGTGGTTATGGTTGTTGTAAAGTTGAGTTTATTTATGCAGATTAGTAACAGTAATAATAATCGGGATAATTTTAATGAACAAATGTTAATGATTAATCTTAAATTGATCATTAATGCTCCCGACGATCGATTAAGAAAATGTAATTGAATACCCACTCCTACGTACTATATTACCACATGACATCACAAGGTGGAAGTGTGGTGTGGAGTGTTTTCTGTTCAAGAGAAGAACTCAACCTAAATATACAGGATTTGTGTGTTAATGTGTGACTGAAACAAAACACAACTCCAGGTTTATTTTTAATGAGGAAACAACATTATAACATAGATCAGAATATAATACAATATGTTTCCTTCAAAAACTGATGAATATTTACCACAGGTACTGTCCCACCAAACCAAGTAATAATGAGAGAAACATGAAAACCTGTCATATGCACTTTAACATTTGTTTTTGTTTCACAGGGTTCCGAGGCCATGGAGGATTGTGTCCAGGGGGCGCTCTCATCTCTGTACCCCCCATTCGAGAGTACCGCCCCTCCTCTTCTCTCCCAGGTAAAGAAAGAGCAAGAAAAGATGCTTATATCTCCAGAATACAACTACTGCAGATGCAATTAAATGATAAGCTAGAGTTGGGAAATGGCGATGGAGCGTAGCGGTAAAGTGACACTCCCAAGACATAAACATTTGATAAAGCCAAAACTAACAAAGTCTAGACATTTATAAACATTATTTGAGCTGTTTTGGTGAGGAATGGGGCAATACTATTCTTTACAGTAGCCTAGGAAGTAAAACAAATATATTTTAAGGCCATACTAACTTCAGAATGCCCAATCTCTTCTGATCTCTGAAGCTAAGCAGGGTTGAGCCTGGTTTGTACTTGGATTGATCTAGTGGAAACAGTTGTTGTGTCCTTAGGCAAGACACTTAATCCTCCTTGCCTAGTATGGATGTGGTGTGTGTGTGAGTGTTGGTGTTGGCTGCAGGGAATAATGTTAAAAAGCGTTGTATAAGGCAGATGCATTATTACTGAATCTGTGCATCATTTGTTCATTCTTTTTTCCAAATAAAACCAAAAATAAGATCATGTAAAAATATATATATATTTTCTTCATTATTTATCTCCAAAACCAAAATGAAAAAAAGGATAAAGATTTGTTTTTTTCAGTTTTCGATTTTGTGTAAAATCTTGTGTAAAATTTTGTGTTAAATGAATACTGGAAAAAACAGATAACGGTCTTTTCCCGTTTCCGTGACTTAAACTGCGATAACAGACTTTTGCACCACATACGGCCTGAACCAGGACTAAACCAGGACTAAAACAGGTCTAAACCAGGATTGAACCAGGCCTAAAACAGGACTTAAATGGGATGGTGCGCCCGAGTAGACTGCCGCGTGATCGGGACCAGACCAGGACTGAGACTAGGACTAAGACCAGGACTGAGACCAGGACTGAGACCAGGACTGAGACCAGACTGAGACCAGGACTGAGACCAGGACTGAGACCAGGACTGACACCAAAACCAGACCAGAACTGAGACTGGGACCAAACCGGGACCAAACCAGGACTGAGACCAGTTTAGTCCTGGGTCAGTCCTGGTTCAGTCCGTATGCAGTGCAAAAGTCTGGCATTGCAGTTTAAGCCACAGAAGCAGGAAACGGACGTTATCTGTTTTTTCCATTATTCATTTAAACACAAAATTGAATGAAGGAATGATACACGGATTTTACTGATTCATATTTTCATCAAATGGAGCATTCAGGCATGAATTCTGTTGGAAAAACCTAATGACTTTTCATGTTATCATGTTTTTTGTTTTTTTTCATTTACACATGTTTGAGGAAATCTTTTTATTAGTCTATTGCCCAAACTCAAAATGTTCTGTTCCACCTTGTGATGTTATGTAATTGTAGTTTTCAAGTTAAGAGCTACCTTTGACCTTCAGTTCAGGAGAGATTGGCAATTCCTGGAGTGTAAATGATCCTAGTGAAGGTGTTTGGAGTTTAAAAACACAGTTGAGTACTTCCTGTATTACCACATGACATCACAAGGTGGAACAGAGTGTTTTCTGTTTGAGAGCAGAACATCAGTCTAAATATGCAGGAACAAAACACAACTCCAGGTATGATTTTGATCCAAAAATACCATAATGACCAAATAAACAAATTGTAAGCCAGTTTCCAGTCAAAATTGGCCCAGCTACTATTCACAAACATACCTTACCATATTTTGCTGTGCTCCTCCCCATGTAGCTTATACAATACTTGAATTGCACATTAATTCTCATCAAAATATTATATACAAGCCAGTGAAATATTTTCTTTTGCATTCTGATTACAATACTCTGTACTGTGTACATTTCTCCAATCTTGGGAAGAGGAAGCAATTGCAAAACCCACTGGACACACTCAGAAATTGCCTGCCAGTTTCTAAACAATGGTTTCTTTTTGTTCACAAGAAACTCATTTTTATTGATAAAAGGTTTTCACTAAGCAGCACAGACGGCACAGTGCAGTAGGTGGTTTGTGGCTTATTATCCAACACAAACACTTAATTTCACTGGGCGTTGGTACGATACTTTAGTACAATAGTTTTTCCAACACAAAATGTTTTCTTTCAAAGGGTTTTTATTATGCGATTTTCTGGTCTATGTTATAATGTTGTTTCCTCAGTAAAATCATACCAGCAGTTGTGTTTTGTTTCATTCACACAAACACAAACACACAAACTTCTTTTCTTAGAACAGCAAACACTCTGTTCCACCTTCTGATGTCATGTGGTAGTACAGAAAGTTTTCCACACCGTACAACTCCTCTAGAAACATATGGGCAATTTCCATACTTTTCATGACATCACAAGGTGGAACAGATAATAATAATGGATAACATGTGTGAATGAAACAAAACACAACTCCAGGTATGATTTCGATGAGGTAACAACATTATAACACAGCTTAAAGCTCACAAGAGTCTGTTTTGCCCAATATACAATGAACTGACTTTTAAGAGCTTTTAAAGATGTTGTAAGTTATATTCTGAAGAGATTCATGCATGTTTGAGAAATCTTTATTGCCATGAAAATTCACATGTCCCCCGACCCCTCGTACACACTCACTGCTCTGTACTCGGTTTGTTTTTCTTAAATACACACATGCAGGATTCAGTAGTGTTGTGTAGCCCTTCTTAAAGTCGTTTTAGATCAATATTGTGTTTTAAAATGTCCAAAATATAACATGATAATTTATGCATTTTGATTTTATATAAGACAAAGCACAATACATCTTCTTTAAAGGTCAAATGTTTTCCAATTTATGTATTTTTTTCCAGTATTGATACAACCCTGATTACAACAGTTGTTCTTTCTTTCAGGTCTTCTCTGTTTTGGAATCGACATATCAACATGACAGTCTGCGGTACCTCTTGGACTACTTTGTTCCAGCCAAACATCTTTTAAACAAGCTTCAGCAGCACGCCTGTGTAAGTCTCACCCACAAGGACACACATCTGATCAGGAGCACAAACAGCTCCCAAATGGAAAAACAAAAAACAAACAAAAATCGTGTTTGCAACAATTTTATGATTAAGAAAAATGCACATCCACCTTTTGGAAGTCTCATAAAAAGTACCACGTATAATAACTACATCTTAATTAGCCTTAAAAAAGCATGAACAAAGATTTAATTCATAATGAAGAGATTGTTTATTGAGAATGATTCTTAGTAACAACTTTAAAGGCCAATATTACGCTTTTTCCAGATGGATGTTGATGATAATGTTCTCTTCATCAAAAAATATATCCAGAGTTGTGTTTATTTCATTCACACATGTTTAACATATAAACCTCTCTTAAACAGAAAACACTCTGTTCCACTTTGTGATGTCATGTGGTGATACAGGAAGTGTTACACTATGTTTTACTCTTCATACACCTTTGCTAGAATCATTTGGATAATATCAGCTCTGGAATTTTTTTATCTCTACTTAACAAAAAGTAGCCGTTACGCTGAAAACTACATGACATGACATCACAATGTGGAACAGAGCATTTTGAGCTTTTGATGCAGACAGACTAATCATAAATCTAATCTTGTCAAACTGCAGTCAGTCGTACCACCCTCCATTTTTATTAGTCTTTATTGTGATCTTTTGGAAATACCGGAGAAGACAAGTGAAGACAAATGAAGACCTCAAGGCCTCAGCCCAAATCAAGTTCACACGTTCATAGTTTGACACAGTCTTGACCTGTTTCAGTTTCCGACAGCTCTGTGGAGGGTCGGGTCTGCCTGCAATCCTCAAGTGAAAGTGGCTGGTGAAATTTGAGATAAACTAGCCCCTGTGACCCCCAGACAAAAGAGGTGGTTTCCTGCCCTGGGAATGTGTGTGTGTGTGTGTGTGTGTGGAGCATAGATTCACTGCCAAATGGAAAATCTACACAAATGAAATAGCTTGAATTCAATATGTTTACAGTTGTGTTCAGTTAGGACTTAATATTTAGTAATAAGATAAACAAAGTATTAAACTAAAGGCTGTGTATTGTGCACACTCAAATGGGACTAAATTAGGACTAAACCAGGACAAGAATTGGATCAAACCAGGTCTAAACTATGACTGACTTAAAGGGCACATATTACACTATTTTCCGATCTATGTTGTAACGTTACCTCCTTGTCAAAAACAGACCTGGAGTTGTGTTTTGCTTCATTCACACATGTTTAACACAAATCCTGCATTTGTAGGCTTCTAAGTTCTTCTCAAACTAATTACACCCTCTTCCAGCTTGTGATGTCATGTAGTAATACAGGAAGTGCTCCACCATGTTTTAAAAGTGCACCTGCCCTGGAAGTGCTATCTTTATTTGAGCAAAGGGTAAAAGGTAACTGTTAACTTGAAAACTACCAGCAGCACATTTTGAGCTATGGAGATGTAAACAGACTAATAACAAAGAATTATTCAAACACGTGTGAATGAAACAAAACACAACTCCAGGCATGTTTATACAGGTTTGGTGCTGTCTTCCTACCGGTGGAGGCAAGATGACAAAAAGAACAACAATAAAACAACAAAAATAAAACAGAAAAAAGAGCACAGGGATGGTAACATTACCATATATCAAGGGGATAGCAGAAAAAGTGCAGAGGGCAATTAGAAAACACAATATCAACACATCAGTGAAACCGTACAGAAAACTCAGGCAATTACCTGTCCACCCGAAAGACAAAATAGAACCGGAGCATAAATGTAACGTCATATACAAAATACCCTGCATGTCCTGCAATAAAACATACATCGGGGAAACGGGGTGGGAGTTCAGTCCACGAAAAAAGAACATAGAACAGAATGCGAGAAGGAAACAACGAAGACGAAACACGAGCAACAAAACACAAAGCAGAACAGGATCAACTACGGATGTAGCAATAACCGAAATATCGTGATATTGTATCGTCAGAGTTCTCACAATAATATCATGGACTATCACAAATCAAGTCTCTTTGCTTAAACTAAAAGTTATGGTGCAGCAATAGCTAAAAAAAAGACATAGACCATGATCCTTTGCTTTGTTTCAGTGCAGACTACATGAAAAAATAACAGTTCTAAGCACTTTTAAGTCTTAGTTCTTTGGATTAAGTCTTGTCAAGGCATTTTAAGATCAAAAAGCAGACTAACAGTTTTGTTAGCTTCACAAAATATCACAATTAATATCATACCGTTAGATGTATATTGTGGAAATATCGTACCAAGAGATTTGGATATTGTTACATCCCTAATCGTGAGCCTCACCACCATATCGTGAGCTTTCCCATGATATCGCAGTAAATATCGTCCCGTGAGGTTCATACCGTGACTATATCGTACCGTGAGACTTGGATATCACCCCTAGAAACAACTCAATTGGGCCATTTCTGACCACTGTAAAAGAGAAAATCACATTATGGACTGGGACGGAGCAAACGCCATTGGGACAGAGGAAAACAAACACTGTCGCTTGATTAAAGAGGCAATCGAAATACGGAAACGTGCCCATGGGATAATAAACCGGGACGAGGGGGCTTTTATACTCTCACACCCACAGGCATGTTTTTGAGGCAGTAACAACATTTTAACATGTGTAAAAGCTCAATTTTGTCAGTTTTGTGTAATATAGGACCTTTAACCAAACATAATGACTTTCTATATCTCTTTGGGCAGTACAACTTATCTCTTGTACACATCATATGGTCAGAAACACTCCTGACATTCTTTCCTCCGAGTCATGCTATCCAAGTTTACATCGTCTTGCCGGTTAACAATACACAAACTTTGCTTTTATAGAGTTTTCCTGGCCTCACATGCAGATTCATTGTGAACTGTGTTTTCATTGTCGCTGCCCGAGACTCAGGAGTTAGAATGTGAGTCATGATACTAATTCCTTCCATATGTGTTTGCAGGGAAAGATTGGAGGGCAGAACAGCAGTGGAAATACAAGATTGTGCAGTTGGATTCAGTTTACTCTGTCTGCATAAATATTAATGCGTTTCAACCTGGAGAGACGCAGACAAAAAGGCAGAAAGAAAGAAAGAAAGTTCTGGTAGTTTTATTGAGAGAGTTTGTTCCAGTGCTCAGACACCAGCAGGAGACATTGTGATGAAGGGCGCGGCTGGTTGCATGACATTTAGGAGTTGTCTTCCTCCTGGGGCCTGGACACTGGACGATGAGAGGATGAGGAAAGAGAAGGGGATGATGAGAGGATGAGAAAGAGAAGAAGGGGTGATGAGAGGATGAGGAAAGATGAAGGGGGTGATGAGAGGATGAGGAAAGAGAAGGGGGTGATGAGAGGATGAGGAAAGAGAAGGGGACGATGAGAGGATGAGGAGCATGAAGGAGACGATGAGAGAATGAAGAGAGAGAAGAGGATGATGAGAGGATGAGGAGAGTGAAGGAGATGATGAGAGAATGAGTAGAGAGAAGAGGATGATGAGAGGATGAGGAGAGTGAAGGTGGTGATGAGGGGATGAGGAGAGGACGATGAGAGGGAAAAAAATCATCTTAAATGGTTTGAAGTGGTCTAAAATTATTCCTCTCTTAACTTTTCCAGCATCCTAATTATTCACTGTGATGAGTTTATGATATTTCACAGCTCTCTGAGTTTTCTGTCATGCCATGCATAAACAACTAGCATGATAATTAGGGCTTGATGATTTACGGAAAATATCAAATTGTGATTTATTTGACAAGCATTGCGATTGAGGTTGGATTTTGAAAAAAAAAATGTCCCCAAAAAAATGAAAAGACTGAAATATGAACTAATACAAGAATCAGATTTCAGAACAGGTCAAAACTACAGGGTTTGCAGTTTTTATGTAGAATAAAACAGTAAATAAGATCAAATAAACTTTTATTTATGTTGATGTTTGTGGAGGGAATTATGGTACTTTGCGATTTGTCAATTTCATCTATTCAATTTGAAATGTAGTTTGAACTGAAACTAATCTTCCAGACTAACACTAACAACACATGCATTACTTCCTAATATTTTGCTATTAATAGTCTTTCAATTTCCCTTTTTTGAGGGTTTTGTGGACAGTGAACATTTTAAAGTGAAGTCATATGTTATTCAGAGAATGTCTAAATATTGTTAATGCATGTTACACTATCTAAATAACTCCTGCCGTTACAGTGACTAGCGACTGTGACCATTCGGACTGTGTCTTCAGTAGTGATTAGTCTGACAGTCCTAGTATGTGGTTAGTTTTAGCAGCTTAAACTCCACAGAGCAGAAGAGTGGAGCGATTGAGAAAGCACTGGGAAACCGGAGGAGGGGAGCGTAGAACACTGAGGCGCATTGAGAGCGAGGGAGGAGGAGGAGAGAGAGGACTGACTCACGCTTTAAGGCCAAACATCCGAAAACAGGGGTAAATTTAGAAAAGGAGAAGCGGACCCAAAACAAGACCAAACCGTATTTTAACGTGGCATAGACTTGATCCTGTTGCCATAGCTTAAATGTTATAGTTTTGTTTTGTTTAATATCGCCATAGTTTTGCTGTGGTTAGGTCATTTTAACGCTGTTTCCAGTGGAAGCTTCAGGTTGTGAAACAAACTGCAGTGGCTTCAATTCAGTGTCTAGGAACTGAAAGTACAAAGTTTATAACCAAACCCTTAAAACTCTTTTTCATACAATAAAGTAGAATTTGCCTTTCCACAGTTCAAACACATTGTAAAACCAGGAAGTTATATTGGTGTGCAGTTAGCATGCTAGTTTTTTTTTTTTTTTTGCATTACAGTGACGGCAAAACTCCCCTCTGGACTCTGGAGGTTGTGAAAAGCGCGGTGAATAATTAGGATGTTATGAATCGCGTTACGAAAGTGAGGAATAACTTTGAACCACTACAAACCGCTGAACTATGAACTGTTTCTGTTTTTCATGTTTTTTAAGTCAACAAAACTCAACACATCATCTTTAATTCAATAGTCTTTAATTCTTAGTTTATACAATTTTATGACCTCCCAATATAAAACTGTGCTTTGGTTGGCTTCAGTCTGGACTATGCCTGGCATCTGAGCGAGTGGGAGGAGGGGTGAGACATGCGGTAAGTTGACAGTCTAATTCGATAATGTCTCGTGAGTGAGCGAGGAGGGGGTCCCATGAGCGAGGAGGGCGTGTGGGAGAGGCTTTAGATATGGCACTGAGACAGGCACTATGTCTTCTACAGTCCACACTTTGCCAGAGGAGATAGCAGGCTGATCCAGGATTTTCAAAAGGTGGGACAAGGGCATTCATCTAAAATTTGAGATAAACTACCTATTCAACATCTTATTTTCTTAGATGTGTTTTGTTGTTGATTTATTTACGGTAAAAGTGCATGTAATGTTTCTATCTTACTGCGGATCAGTCCTTGCAAAAAGGTTACACAGTTCATCTTTATTGTCTCAATTTAAAAAGTTAGAATATGAATCTTTTGAAATAGTTTGTAATTTTTAAAAGGAATAAAGTTAGGGCTGTGACAAAATCTCTGAAAAAAATCATTTATATCTTTTATTTATTTATTCACTGCTCCTTTCACAAATCATTAAAAAGAGAAATACTGTTCTGTTATTATAATCTTGAATTCAGGTTTATTTATATAGCACATTTAAAACAACTTCAGCTGACCAAAGTGCTTCACATAAAAGTCAACAAAAACAAAAGAAACATATACATATACACATACATATACATATACACATACATATACAGGTAGCAAAATACATATGAAAACTACAATAAAACCCCAAGATAGCCTGACTAGTTAGTATTAAATGCCAGGGAGAAGAGCTGAGTTAGTCTTAATAAAATAATTACTCAACTAATAAAAAAAATGGGTTGACTAAAGGTAAATTGTCACATTTTTATATAGTGCTTTTCCACCTTCAAGGCAGTAAAAGCACTTTACATGAAGGGACCACTTACCCACATTCATACACCTGTGTATGCAGACACTGGGGGTGGGTTAAGTGTCTTGCCCAAGGACACAACAACAGCATTCAACTGTGGGAGCTGGAACTGCACCTCCAACTTGAGGGTCAGTGGTTCTTACTGTTGTCCCAATGATTTTGATGTCCAACCTTCAGATGAGTGGATGGAGAAGCTTTCGGCTGTTGACTAAGAGGACTATAGGCCGAACTGTTACATTTTTGTTATAGTCAAAAACTGACAGATGTGGTTGGTGATGAAAAATAAATGTTTTGGTGGATTGATGGTATTGTGTGTTTACTTTCTTAAATGGACTTTGTTTGTGGTTTCAGTCGCAGTACACCGGATGCCTGTTCCTCCACTCGGGCTGGCCTCTATGTTTGGGCGAGAAGGTGGTGGTCCAGCTGTCGACTCTGGACTGGAGGCTTCTGCGCAGCAATGACTTCTACCTGCAGGTGGTGCCGTTCTCCACGCGGTGTCCTCGTCTGGCCCTTAAGTGTTTGGCTCCCGGAGGCCGCACGGTGCAGGAGATCCTGGTCCCTGAGTCCCAGCATCCTCTAGTGTTCACGTCCGAGTGGCTCCACAGTATCAACAAAGAGCGCGGGCACAAACGAGAAGGTACAGAGCAAGAAATATGCATTGTCTAACTTGTCGGGTAGAGAGTCCAACGCTTACTAGTATCCATGGAGATTGATGGAGTATTATGTTGTCTGAAATGTTTCAATGTGACATTAAAATTATCCATCTTCCATTCATTCAATTATGGGTGTTTTTATTGCTCAAAGAACATGCATAACTCCAGTCAGCAGGCTGTCCCCTACACAGATTTACCTTTAAGTTTTATTTCTCTGTTTGTTTCTCTGCTGTTCTGTTTCGACCAAGCAGCAAGTGTGTTAACAGACTGATAGAGTGTGTAAAGTGCTATTGTTAGTAGGGCTGGTTATCACTTAGAAGTTGCCAATACAATACATACATCAATACAGTGAGCTTATGATTCGATACAATTCAATACAATATATTTCAATTCAATTCAATACTGCTCAATAAAAAAAAAGAAAAAGCTAAATCATGGCTGTGATACTAAACGTCTTTGTTAAACCACTTCTTATGCAAAGTTCATATGAAACACACCCATTTTCATCATCAAAACAGTGAAAATGTCAAGTGTGTTACATAAACAAGTTTTTCCTTCCACTAAACAAGCAACAAAACTGTAGCACTGTAACAAAATAACTTTGTAAAAAACATTTTTCGTGATATATCGATACAGCAGCCCACAGTATCGATACTGTATCATCACATTAAACGATATGATCTATCGATATTTCAATATTTTTGCACAGCCCTAGTTGTTAGGGTTCAGCCAGTTGTTCTTAACCATAGGGCCAGGGTCCAAAGTAGGGCAGTAAGCACCTCCTTCAGGGCCCACGATACAATACAATGCATTTAATATGAGATGGGACCCCGGGTTGCTTTGTATAGAAAAGATCTGGCTTCGAGATCAAAAAGGTTAAGAACCCCTGCCCTAGGCCAAAAACGATCACTACGGATGGTAGCTGCTAAAAATGAATCTTGGTACTGTATATGCAGATCTTTATTGTAATACAGTGACACCTTAGATCCAATCAAGAATATAAGTTGTCAACATTTGTGCATTCACCTTTTGGACATTTCATGGCAAAGTACAATGTAATCAATAGGGAAAACTCTTTTATATCATTCTGCTTTATTATCAGGTTATTCACAATCTGCTGATCTCCAGGTGGTTTTGCATTGCTGAAATGTTCCACAATATGGCATTATATTTAAAGAGACATACAGTATTTATAGAGACCAGAAATTTTACAAGGTGCACCTTTAAGCCCATAATACAGCTGCTCTATACAGGATAGCTTTAATAAATTCAAACTACATCTACTTCTTCAACTCCCAAAATCCCCAAAGAAAAAATGACAGTTATAGAATATTTATACAGGAAGGTTCCAGATTTCCCACACACTATGGAAAGTTTGGGAAAAAATAGCCTTGTTTTCATCCTTAACACGTCATTGTCATAGCAACCAATCATCAAACAGTCCATTAATAAATGGAAATCCTTTTATTAGTTTCGCCCAAAGGATTGAAAAGCTCAGAATTCCCAAGGTGAAAATGTGTTGTTGATTTTGTGCCAGGGAGAAAAGACTCTGAAGGAAAGACACAAAAACAGATGTTAAGTTTACGAGCTGTGGATAGTCTCTGCAGAGGCAACTGACACATTGAGGTAATACGTAGGTGTCCGGTGTGGTTTGTTATTAACCAGAAAACAACTGTAAATCTTGACTCCGGTGAAGCCGTGTGAACCACTCATCAGCCTATTTCAATTATTAGATGTAAAATAGACCATATATATTCCTGTTATTTTAGCTGCTTTGAGCTTTTAGACTATGATTATAATTTGCAAACAATGTTGTAACAAAAAGTATCTGAAGTTAGGGTTAAAGATGCGCTATGTAATTTTTCTGAACACTTGTTACTGCTTTGCCTGAAATAATCCACAGCATGGCATTAAACTTCTCAATCCTACATTTGTTAAATTGCAGTCGTTTTGTTGCTCAAAGACATCTTGATAAACATGTATTATGTATGTGAGCAGGCTTGCCTCTTCACAGATCTGGCTTGTAACTGTAACTCCAGCAGGATGTTACATAGTGCAGTTAAAGAGATTGTGCAACTGAAAGATAAACAGTGAGGATGGCACACAGCTGGAGGAGCAGAGACTGAGACAGGCTGCAGACATCTGTGACTTAAAACAGGTGGTGCAGTATTGAAAAAAAAACAAAAACAAAACACACACACACATTTTTGTTTATAAAATGCACTTATTTTTATGTCGTCTACTATAATTTGAACTTCATCCATTTAAAGTCATACTATGTAACGTTTTATCCCCCCAAAACCTAGAACAAAGCATGTTGGGTTTTTTTTTCCTTTTAGTACACAGAAAAACATGTATCCTTACACAAATCTCTTATTTGGAGTGTTCCGAAGTATATTAGTTGTGGTTTTAATTTTCTATTTCCATGGAATCAGGCCGATGACGTGCCTCCTCCATAGAGTTAAAATCCAAATCCTCTTTTGAAGGTGCGTTGTGTAACTTTTCTGGTGAAATGTTCGTCAAATACTTTTCTCCATGGAGATGTTATTCCTTTGTCTGGAATGTTTGACAGTATGACATTAAACTTTTCTATCTTCACGGAGACCAAACCAGGCCAAGTTACAGGTCAGATCTGCAGAGAGGCAACCCCACTCAAAGTCAGAATATCTGTTTTTGTAGGTATTCATAGCTATAAAATCTAAGGTAGAGTCATACTGTGGAACATTGTAGGCAGAGCAATGACATGTCCTTAGAAGCAAGTTCAGAACATGTGCTCCTCAAGGACATGGCTCAAAGGCAAACAGTGAAGTGGATGATGCTTGTAGTATAAATACTGTGATAAGCGTAAAAAAGCAGGTCAAAGCAGGTCATCCCATGTAACCAATAAAGGACTGTAAAAATATTTGTAACCTTTTACAGTCCCTTCATTATATGTGATAGCTGGAGTGTTTTTTTTTTTTTTTTTAATATAATTAACAGTGTATTTATGGGTTTCAAGTTCCTGTTTATAGGTGCCATTTACCATTGAAAAGATAGGTTTATTTTTGAATCGATAATTGCAGTTTTTAATCATCCCATGTATTCAAATTTTAAAGCTTTTGTGCACATGTAGTTGAAGAAGTACTCAGTTTTGTTTGAGTATTTTTTTGCTCTAGTATCTGTACTTTTACTTAAGTATTAAATGAAAATATCTACTTAAGTAAAAGCATTAAAGTACCTGTTAAAAATATACTTAAACTGTAAAAAATGTATTTCGTGCAGATTTTCAGGTCTTATGAGGCTTCAAATCCAGTGACTTTGGTTAAGATTTGTGCTGAATTTTGTTCAAGAGAAATAAAACTGAATTGCTTGTTTTATTCTAGTATTTCGTTTGCTCAAACTACAAATGTGTTACAAATAAGCCCTCAGCCTTTTCAGCAGGTGTATAATAAAAATACTTTAGTTGAATACTTGAGTAGAAAGTACAGATACCTGCTCTCAAATGTAGTGAAGCAAAAGTAAAAAGTATCTGCTTCCTCAAAACAGATACCTCAAATGTTTACTTAAATACAGTACATTTAGTCTGTTACATTTCTTCACTACATTGACATATATATATATATATATATCATTTTTTTTCACATTTTCCCCTCTCCACAGTTGGCGGTGGTCTGGACACATGCCTGGTCAGTACCTGTGACGGTGTGGTGCGTTTGCCTTGGAAAGAGGTGGTCTACCCCAAGTTCATCCACGACCCCACTGCAGATCTGATGTCCGACCACGGGGCCTCTTTATCGGATCGACTCTCCAGTGAGGGGGGCTGGGGCTGCTCCTCATCTGGGGAAATCGACTCCTGGTCCTGGGATGAAGAGGAGGATGACGACCCTTCCCTTGGTTCTGGCGTTGCCGAAGACGACGCAGTGAGGACGGGCTTGGAAGAACAGCCAGACCTCCTCACCTGGATGGGGACTATGTGGAATTACTGGAACCAAGATTAGGGCCAGATGGCGGTGTAGACAACAAACAGCGGTACCTGGAAATGCATGCGATTTCCAAAACCAAAACGCTACCTTTAATTCGCAGAGGTAAAGCTATCAAATTGAAAAAAGGCAAAACGTATGGTTCAGGTAGTTTTCGGGTTGCGAGGAGTAAAGATACAACATCGTCGAAGGAAAATATAACTCCACGACTTCCACTACGTCCTGTGGAACAGAGAGGAAAATCATATTCTTCTTCAATACAGGATTCAGACGAGAGCGATCGAACTAGCAGAGACTCTGAAACTTTGGATGGTAACAGACTTAATTTTGACAGAGTTTTCCGAGAGAGAAAACCAGGAGTTGGTAAGGAAAGAGACAGCAACGGTAGTGCAAATTCTGACCTAAAAGAAAGCGCAATAGACGAAGCGAATGAAGTTACAAATAATGATGTTACAACAGAAGGACAGTCTGACATATCGGATTCAGTTTTTGAGGACACGGACAAACCACTGAGCGGAGACAGCAATGCCACTACACCTACGTCAGACACAACTGAAGTACAATTTTCAACTCAAAGCGACAACTCGACAAAGTGCAATGTTAAAAATGCAAAAGGAAGTTTACCTAAGAAACCTGGACTTAGCAGTAGCTCATGTGAAGTGAAAGTGACTGAAGAGGAGGAGGAGAGGAGGAAAACAGAGGAGCGAGTGTGTCCGAGGGGGAAGGAGGTCAGAACAGCAGGATTCAGAGTGCCAAGGTACTCATTTTATTTGCTAACACATATTTAAGAATGTACACATCACAGCCAAGTGTCCTGACAGAGAGACCAGACTCTAGTTGTAAGTTACACTATGTTTTTATTTTTTCTTGTGAAAGCCCTGCTGCTTGCTGGCTCCATGTTGTTGTTATTCCACACTACGAACACTACGAAGATAAGTAGGTGTAGCCACCAGGCCAAGTTACAGATTAGATCTGTGGAGAGGTGAGGCTGCTCGTTTTAAGAATGCATGTTTTTAAGATAATTTGAACAATAACAACATGTGTAATTGAATAAACATATTTAATGCCATTTGATGGAACATTCCAGGTAAAACAATAACATCTAAGAGACAAGTAGCAGACCTCTATGCATCTTGAAATAAACATCTTAATTCAGAAGGTGATTACTAAGCCTCTGTCAGGTAAACAACTGAGGACAATCTTTTTCAGCAGAGAAGCAAGTGTGTTCATTATTGTTCATTACTAATTTTGCTGAACAATTATACCAATATCTTCTTCTCTATTATTATTTTTCCTTGCAAATGATTGTAATTTTGAGGGCTGAAACGTCAACAAAAAAGTCCCCAAACCGGGTATTGGACTGACCGGTCCAGTGAAAAATTTGATAAAATGGGCATTGTGACAATGCTCATAGTGACCCAACTTAACAGCACCACCTAGAGGTGGACGCTATGAGAGTGGGGACAAGCAAAGTTTGGTATCGGCAAACAAAATTCGGAACAGTGATAGCGAACAATAAGACAAGCCAAAAGTTGAATTGACGCAATTCCTCTATGATGAACAGAAAGTTGGCCATATTGGATCAAATATCTGCCGTTAGTTTTGCGTGTTTGTAAAATGCTACTAGTGCCTGTTTTTTTTGGTCCAAATGAGCTCACATTTGGTATATTTGGTATATTTGGTATATTATCGACATGTGCACCAGGGCGAGGGCCAGCATCATGTTGTTTCTGTATATCTAATCTGTCTGCTTGACCTCCATATCCACTGTGTTTTTAGGAGGAAGAGGAGGGGCAGAGGGGCTAAAGCCAGAGGCCGGTCCGGAGGTCGTACACATCAGAGAGGAGTGAAAGCTCAGACTAGAGCTGCTGCTCGCTCCACTCTCCCTGTGAGTGAGAAGAACAGGACAGAACAGTGTAAATCTGTAGAGGAGCCAGAGACCACTGTAAAAAACACGACTGAAGCAAAGACAGGTAATGTTTGACTCATCAAATCATGAAAGAAGACACTCTGAAGTATTAAACTGTACTATATGTAGATAATGATTTTATAATTTTTTTCTGATCTAAATCTATGTAATAATAGAAATGAGTCCATTGACTTGATCCTGGTTTAGTCCTGATGTAGACTTTGTTTGGTCCTGTCCTAGTTTAGCCATGGTCTGCTAGTCCCAGTTTTATGATGTGTGCATCAGCCTGATATGAAAAATTTAGTTTTTATTATTTTCAACCCTCATTTATCTTTTATCTGTCTCATTGTGGACCTTTTATTTTACCACTTTGCTCTTGTAACTCTGCATTATCTTCATTACTGTTACTTATTACTGGTCAAACCCACTGTGTCTTTGACAGATGAAGAGACTAAGGTATTGTGTAATGGACAACCTGCCGTCTCTAAACCCTTATCAAACCACTGCAAAGACGAGCACGACTCAGCGGACACGTGTTCAGGGCAAATGAATGGAGTCTCATCTAAAAACCCACCTTCGCTGCAGGGACTGGACCCGGAGCTGCTACAGTCTGGAAAACTCAAGCTCACAGGTACAGAGCTCATCATCCCCGCCTACCTCCTGGTCTTCTTATTTTGAAAGATTTAAATATTGCTGGATTTCAGATGACAATACAACATTCTATAGGTTAGTTGTAATACAGCAAGTTCATTGGTGTAGTTACTAAAAGAAATGATCAGGTTGAACATGTGGGAATTTACCTTTTGGATATTGTATGGCAAAGTACAATGTACCGTATTTTCCACACTATTAGGCACTCTGGATTATAAGGCGCACATTAAATGGTCTATTTTCTATCTTATTTCACAAATAAACCGCACCGGACTTTAAATGAAACACAACAGTTGGATGGGTCAGTGGGAGTTTGTTTGGTGCGTTCACGGTGACTCTGGGCTTTGTTCAGTTGTGGCGTGTAGGGAGGGTGCTGTCTGGGACCACTGGATTGTCGGCGTGTTCGCAGTGACTCAGTTGTTCAGTTGTGTCTAGAAGTGGCACATTGCACTCGCTTTTTCGGTTCGTTCCTCCGTTCTGCACCTCGTCGGTGTGGAGTGATGAGTGTGGCTGCGGGTGTTTTTCACTGTGAGGTCGCTGTCTGATCCGTGCGTGTTTGTGTGCGCTGTGGGTGGTGCGGCTTTGTAGTTTACTGAAGTTGTGTTGGGACACTCGAGTGGATTCGTGTATGGGGCGCTCTGGATTGCGGGGTGCGCAGTCGTTTTTTGATGGGGTTGGAGGCTTAAGAGTGCGCCTAATAGCCCGGAAAATACGGTATGTCAATGTTATCAACAGGGAAAAGTGTCTCTTGCGCCCTATCTGGGATTATGACAGCATCGCATTCACATTGAAAACCTCCAATTAGTAGTTAAACATTTAAAAAGATGATGGAGCACTTCCTCTATTTATTGTTTTCTGTTTGAGAGAAGAACTCAGCCAAATATGCAGGATTTGTAACATGGGCCTTTTTAAAAATAAGCAACAAGATGACATTTAGATTAGGAAATACACCATAGTTTAAGTTTTTGCTATTGTCCAAACCTTTTTGTTGTTTTGTTTCTGGGACAGGTACAGTGGACAGACTGGGACGTGCTCTGGTTTTCACAGACACAGATGCTTCAGAGGAGGGCTTCACTGAGGGGGAGATGGCACGAGTGTTGGCCTGTTATCACCAGATAACCAGGTGAGGAGACTTACGATGATCATTATGAATCTATAGACTGAATGCTTTGAAATGTTATTATTTTATCTGTTTGAAAATGCACACATTAAATAATCTTTAAGTTCATCATTCCCAAAGTCTGCAACAATTGCTTTTAAACTGCACTTGTATGGAAAAAACACAAGTTAGTTTCCCTGTCCAGGTTTAATTCTGGTTTGATTCTAATTTTAAACTAGTATTGATACTTTGCAGCTGATATCATGAACATTTCCTGGGGGTATGATGCTAACTGTAGGCATTGCTCTGTCTCAGGCTCTGTTAGACTTTTATCTGAGCTTTTATTTAACACAATTCGACCAGAAAAAAAAACACACACACACACACACACGCGCAAAAAGAACACCACAGTTCAGACAATATTCAGATACATAGATTTACCCTTTAATACATGAAATACCAAGGCTGTGTTCAAAGTTGTGGCCTGATTAATGCATAAAATATTAGATCTGTCAACCGAAAATGTAATCTGCTATCAGCTCGATTTCTTCCTTTTTTTTTTTTTACCTTTGTCTGATAATAGTATATATTCAATTTTAAGTACATGCACTTGAAATTGAATTACCCTTGAAATGAATTTATCTTAATTTGAGTTCCTTTGTGGTACTTAATTAATGATTCCTATTATGTTTAATCCTGTGGTTTTAATCAGCGCTCCTTTATTCCTCGCCCTAACTGTATTTCCTGTTATCGTTCTTCATCAGCCCGGCAGCCAAAGAAAAGGGTCTCACGCTCTTAATGGACAGCAGACGTGCCCCTCCCTCTCCCATCTGCCTCTCTGCACTTAAACTCTTCCAGGTGAATGTGGATCAATGTGTTAGACGCTAGTTCAGGTTGTTAGTTTTAATTCATTGAGAGGTAACAGTGAGCTGCCTTATGTTCACAGGAGCAGGTTCCTGGTGGTCTCGGGTCGGTCCTGGTTTTGGTCGAGGAGAATCAGGAGTGTACCTCTCTGAACCTGGAGGGAACTGAGGTGAGGCACTTGTGTAAATGTATTTATTTATTTATTTGCTCAGGTGAATCAATCAGTCAATCAAGTGATCCCACATTTTGGTTTAGAATGATGTCATGTCATTTTATATTTCTTTATTTTAATTTTTTTTTCTTTATTTTTTCTGTGTGTGTATTTGTTTCTGTTATTGTCACATATATGTCCTATTTTGTACTGTATTTTGCATTGCATTTTACTTTTTTTTTTGGTTTTGCCTTTGCCTTGTCTGCAAAGAAAAAAACAAGAATGATGTCATGGCTAATGGACCACTTACACAACAGCAAATTACAAGGCTTGTTAGCAGTGGTTCCCAAAAGTGGGTTTGGGCTTCCCTGGTGGCCTCTGAGGCATTATAGACAGGGCAAAACAGCCATGTGTGTTTTGAGATGGGTAAACCATGCTTATCTCTGAATGTCTAATCTGTCTGTCCATCATACTCATCTGAACACAGATCAGACAAGGGCTCAGACTACATGTCTCATATAAAGCATAGGAAAAGTGTTGGCTGGCCAATTGCAGTAGGATCACAGGCTGCATCAACTATCTAAACAATAGACTGTTTATGTGAATGGACATAAGTCACCCGCTAGCCTCCACATTCCAAATAGGAAGTGATCATGGGGGCGCCTCTGGCTCCTACAACTCTGTTTACAATTGACTTTACAAATTGGAAAATGGTCGCGACTCTCTTTGTAACTGCCGCAGTGAGCTTCGCTGTTAAAATGTCCATATAAACCCACTCTACATGATCCAGGTGCTTTTAGTTCACTATTATGTCCATAAATAACTTCCTGTACCTAACATGGACCTGGCTCCAAATTTGCTCCTATAACTGCTAGCCTCATGAGCTTCATTTGACTAGAGCTGAGCGCTGTGGGTGATGCCCTACTCCCTTTAGACCAGTTGTTTATACAGTCTATGGTCTAAATATATCTGCCATGGACAAATAAGAGTTCCTGTGGCTTTCTCATGTGCACTTTAGTGACCTCATATGTGCACTTCCCTATCCTTCTTCCATTAAACATCCATGTGACAGAAATTTAGATTGTGGAAAGATTTCTCTCATTCTGTCTTTGTGTAAATGAATGTGATTTCAACCTGAGACCAGACCGCCCCAGGAAAATACTGATTATGATTGATTACATTAAAGTAGTGATTAGTTTATCTTTTGGAAACACATTTGGTCTTGTAACTAAAACTCATTTGGCTTGTTAGAAAGATCCTTCAATGTAAATACTTCTGTTCCCTTTTTCTTGCTAATCTTGTCAGGAAGTGATAAATGCAAGTGAATATGGAGGCAAATCAGATCAAGCACATCTGGTCACACCTCTGTAGGAGTCGTCACCTTCTCACTTTGAAATGTATGTCTTCTGGTCATCTCAGGATATATAAACTTGGTGCTTTGTAAAATTGTGGGGCATACTGGGCAGATACTGGGGAGATACGGGGCAGAGACTGGGTAGAGACTCGGGTCAAATGGAGAAGGGACATGCTGCTGGAGGAGAGGCAGTTGGACTGTGGCCAGGGCAGGCCTAGGCCCTGTCCATATCTGCTGTAACAAGAATAAACTTTGGTCTATATTCCAAAAACTCACTCTCAAATGGATTCATTATTTATCTTCAAGAGATCCAATCCATAAACAATATATCAACTTCTATACAAAGAATATTTTCTATCTATCATGGCTTCTTTCAAAAGCAACCACCCACAGTATCGTGCAACACAAGTATATAATATATTTAATTCTCCTTTGTCTGAAAATGAACTGAGCAAGGCTTTCGTATTGTTTAACATCTGTAATCCTTGTGTATGAAACCCAATATATGCAGAAATAAATGACCATGTGTTGTTTGATGTGCAGCATATGGCTCTACACTGAGTTATATATATACACACACACACACACACACACACAGTCCCTTACCATTGAATGGGTAACAGCCTATTGGTTTTGCATTGATCAGCAGTTTCTATGTTTGACACGTGTTTCGGGTTTTAGTTTGGCCCGGGTTAAGTCACACATGTTCAATGGTGGGCTCCCACTCAAAGATAATTATGGTTGTTGCAGCTGCAGCTTTCATTTAAACTCATATTTAGTGTGGTGTAATTTATAACTATGTCCTCCATACGCTTTGTAATTTAACATGTGGACAATATAGAAAACTGTAAACACTGCACTACTTTGATTTTCTCATGTTTTGATTTAGTTGTTAAAAAAATTCTGTGTTTACATGTCGACTTTAAATTTGTATCGTAACCAAATAAAATAAACAGTAACAAATGAGTGCAGTCGAAATGTAGACTTACTTTGGTCCTGTTCTAGTCCAGGTTTAGTCCAAGTTGCCAAAAGTATAAAAAGTCTGATACTAATTGATGCTAAAACTAATATCAAAATTAGTTTCTCTTTTGAGCAAGTATCAAAAAAAAAAAAAAAAGTCTCATTAATACAATTTGAGCTTTCTGAACAGTTTTAGTGTCATTTTGAGCTTTATCTGAGCAACTGTCTTAGGTATGGTATCGAAATCAGTATAGAGTATTGAATCAGTTCTTTAATATCGAAATTAAGTTTGAAATTTTAGTATCATGTACACTAGTTTACTTCCAATTTTGATGTGGTGCAGCTATAGAGTAATAAACAATTTCAATAGAGCTTTAAACTGTGGTGAAATGTCTAAACTTATCACCACCAAACCACATTACAGGTCTGATCTATGAGACTGTGAGACCCCACTTACAATGAAGATGCATGTTTACATATTTTTGAGCACGTATAATTAAATAGAATTAATACCTAAAGATTCCTGCAATGTGTTTCACCACTTAATGTTTTTCTTGTAAAGCAGATTGAATTGCACTTCTGTATGAAATTGGTTATTGGTTACTTACAGTCGTTTATCTGTTTTCGTTTCTGTTTCCAGGTCCACACAGTTAAAGGGACCAGCGTGCTGCAGCAGTACGTGGACAAACAGCAGCTGCTCAAAGAACTGGATGGAGATTTCAGCCATAACCACTCAGACTGGCTCTCCTTCAGACTGGTGAGAGCGGCTTTTTGCAGTGAAAAGTTACTTCAGGTTCTCAGTTACTTTTATACAGCTTGGCTTTTGTATTACGTGTAGAGTTAAGCCCTAATTCGCCCTACTTAAAATTAGGCCTGAAAAATATATCCCGGAAATATCGATATCGCAACACTGCCTGATGCAATAATCACTATAGTTTTTGGAAAGTTAAATGGACAGAAAGTCATATGTTTTTCCTCATTAAAGCTACCATTTGAAAATAGAGTGGTGGACTTTCCCCGTTGTACTCTCATAGTGGCCCATGTGCGTATACTAGTCTATGTGCTCTTATACTTGTTTTGATGCAACTCAAGATCATTCTAAATCTTATCAGGAAAGGTTCATTTCTGTCCTGTCAATGTGATTTTTTGTGTACTTGCTCAAATGAGTATTTAGTTTCATTACTAGTTTCAGGATCGATCAATATCTGATTTTTGATACTTTGACAACTGTACTTACTACCATATTTTTCAGACTATAAGTCGTACTTTTTTCATGGTTTGGATGGTCCTGTGACTTATACTCCAGTGCAACTTATATAAAAAAATTTTCAGGCACTCTAGGCTTGTGTGTCAGTATCTGCTACTCCTATTACTCCTATACCACTGTCACTTGGCTCTACTGCGCATGTCTCCTGCAGAAAAAGCCCCTGTCCTGCTGCAAGTAGCAACAAAGTGACAACCAAAACCATCCTGTCGGGACTCAGAAAGGCCGGAATAATTCTAACTGGAACTGATGCTACGTCTGATGACAGCTACGCAGAAGAGGAAGCTGCGCTTTGTTTGGAGTTGCTCAGAAGTGACACCAAAGATGAACAATTCAATGGTTTAGTGATTTGGAGTGAGAAGTAGAGTTTGGTAAACTAGTTCTGTTGTTAATGCTGTAGTTATCTGAATAATTGCTCATATGTGATATTAACAGCCTGTACTATAACTTGACTTTCAAGATGAAATGTTGATTCCTGGTCTCTGATTTTATAAGATAACTTAGTCCAGTGTGACTTATATATGTTTTTTTCTTCTTCATATCACATTTTTGGCTGGTGCGACTTATACTCCAGAGCGACTTATAGTCCAAAAAATCCGGTGCTTAATGAAATCTTTGGTTATTTGGTCAACTCACGACACTTGAAAACACTTATTATAGTGTGAAATTTCTTGTTAGCCAAAGCTCATCCCTGCTTTGGTGATTAGTGACTCTCTATAAACAATTTAAGAGAGGATTTTACATGGGAGGAAGTGAAGATAAGATGTTTTTGGCAGAGGAGACAGTGTTGTGTGTTGGTGGTCGGATATTTGTGGTCTTCTTGATTAACTGTGTGAAAGAGTACAAAAATGCTCTCTCTTGTGTCCACATGTGTCCATGCACATCCCAAATCTGATTATTAACTGATTATTGGAGTTATCTGATTACTGAAAAGTCACGTTACATCAGTTACAGTTACATCTGATGTGAGTTTCTTTCTTACTGTTTACATTTGTTCAGGTTTTGACAAGGAGTTTAGGCAAAAGAGCAAAAGGGCAAACTAATGTGTCAAAAACAAAAACAAATTAGAAAATATTACAGCTCAAAAAAGTTATTTTAAAATCCACTGTACTTTCAAGTATAACAGTTACCAAGTATTTTTGATGGTCAGATTTCTCTTGTGCTCTAAACACACACCAACAATCAGATCTAATTATCTGATTATCTCATTATTGTACTTATGTGTTTATACTGGCCTTGTAAATGTACCCACTGACTGTTTCTCAGATTGTTTATGGTGTTCTTATATATACACAGCCCAGAATGAGGCTCCTATTGACCTCTCCCATAGCCGCCGCTTACATAAACAGAACAGTGGAAGTCAATGCTGTGGTGGACTTGCCTATTGCTTTGGTTCAATAAAGATTTCATTTTGCAGAGTCTGGAAAGTTTGACGGAGCGATGTGAGAGTGCACTGGAGCTACTGGGAGAAGCACTGCAGTCTATGGAAACCCAACAAATGCCAAATAACATTAAGGTACAAGTCTCTATTGTAAAAATGTATACAGGATTGACAGAAATGTTCAATTAATATTCAATTTAAAGATGTAAGTATAAACAAAATTGTATAAAAATGACAGTGTGAATGGTGCAATCAGCAAATTAGAACTGCTGCTTTGGGGTGATATTTAGAAAAATACAATTTTCAGTTTTTTAAAAATAATATTCCTGTAACGGTATTAGGTCAGTCTAACAGTAAATGTATTAGTTAAGGTTCAAGTATGAATCAAATGTGAAATGAGGGTGAAATTACAGTGCAGAAATAACACTTTGTAACCTTATTTGGAAGTTTACATTTTAAAGGTTCTGTACTTAACTTTTACTGTCTTAAAAACATGAAAAAAAGAGAACTTGTTCATTTTAAATAATTTGCAGAGTTTTGCAGTTACTCCCTCACTTACCTTATGCATTTTGAGCATCCAGATTATTCACAGTGAAGAGTACAGAAGCACTGTTCGTAGCTCTGAGACCAAAGGTTGTCAGAACTAACAATGCTTATCACTCACTTCCTGATGCTTGGACAATAAATCATTTTCTAATTAAATGCACACAGCATGCAGGGGACTTATTTTGATCCACCTCCAGCTGCTGTGGTTCAGGCAAAAAACATGTCCTGCAAAACCACCACTAAACATTGCTTCTTATTGTGTGTAAAAGCTGCTAACTCCCTACAGAAATGCCTGAGATTCTTATATTAGTGTAGCAGTCATATGTCTTCTCTTAAATGTTCATGCTCCTGGACTTGTTTAAAATGTGCACTGTGAACTGAATCTCAATTTAAAAGAATAAATCAAATCTATCTGCAAAAGCACAGACATTCAGCTCTTTTCAAATGGCTCATGTTTTGTATGATTCTTATTCCCCAGGCTGTTCCTCTGAGCATCGCACAGCACAAGGAGCTCATGTCCAGCGTTCTGGCCGACCAGCGCCTCACAGAGCTGCAGAGGCGGGGCGGGGCTTGGCTCGCCGGGCTGACCAATAGTGCGTCAGGAATGGCACAAAAGTCACCAGACTGCAGGTTTGAGAATCAACACAGAGGTGGGCCTTTGGGGTGGTCAAGAGTATCGAGAATCAGATACTAATCAATGTTAAAACTATAATCAAAGCTAGATACTCATTTGAGCAAGTAACAAGACTAAAAAAACTCATTCACAGGAAGGAAATGAACTTACAATGATCTTGGGTTGTATAAGACCACATAGACAAGTATACAGCCATGGAAGAGTCTTTTTTATTATTGTGATACTGGAATCGGTATTGATTATTGAGTCTATTCCTCAGAATCAAAATCGAGCTTGAAATTTTAGTATAGCGACAACACTATGCGCTGTATGGACAAAAAAGTATTTTATAACTTTTCCACTCATATAATATATTTTCAAAGCCAGGGTCAAATTAGAGGATCTACTTCTTTTTTCAGGCTTTGTTTCATGGTATTGTTTTTGATTCTCAATCAGATCATATATTTACAATCCTTCAAAAATGGACCAAAACACCAGTCCATTTATCGAAAAATAAGTGTAAAGTTTCCTTTTTCTTTTTTTTTAGAATTTTTTTATTTACTACTTTTTGCAGGTTTTTGGCATTTTCTTGATTTTATAGACAATATACTTGATTGTTACCACTCCACTCAGCTAGAGCCAAGGAATTAATAAAAACAAAGATGGTAAATGTAAACTTACTTGGACCATAACACTGATATTCTAATTCTTCTCTTTCAACGTAACTTTGACTTGAGCACTATTGACACTGATCCTTGTGTTGTGTCGTAGAGCCTGCTCTGGCTGCTACCTCCAAACTATACGACAGTGTGGATGACGCCCTGCATCGTCTGGTCCAAGTGTCTAATCAGAGAGGCTGCAACCTGGACAAACTCGGGCGACTCGCTGGCCTCGTCGACAAACTGGAAAAAGTCTGTATTTATAGTGTTCACATTTAATTATATTGCATTTGCACAGAAAATAGAAATTCACAAAAGCTGTATTATAATAGGGACGGGACTAGACACAATTCCTGCACGACAAGATAATTACATTTTGACATGTTAACAGTATTCATTATTCTTGCTCCAAGTTGAATGAGAAAAATTATATAAAGGTATTGTTCTATACTTAGACTACAAGCGATCCACATTTGAATCATTTTATGTAATTCATTTTTTGTAGTTTAAAAAGCACGTATTACTTCTACTGCTCAAAAAGCCTGCATTACAGATTCAAGGTCCCGTATTAAAATTGAAATTGACTTGAAGCTTTAAGCCTCATTAGAATGTTGTTACCTCCTCAGAAACAAAACCGAAATAAAGTGGAGACGAACTCAGGCTAAATATGCCGAGAATGTGTGTTAAACATGTGAGAATGAAACAAAAAACAACTCCAGGTATGTTTGTGATGAGGAAACAACATTATAACATACACTACATGCATGAAGTATCATTTGAATTACCAGTTGTCTTTTTGTTTTTAGGTTACAGGGACAAAAATCAGATGATGACAGGCTCAGTTCTGCTTTAAAAAAAACTTGACTGTGTGTTATTTGTGTGTATTTGTGTGTGTCCTCAGTGCGATAAAGAGATAGAGAGAGTTCAGTCACAGCTGGAGGATTTCAGAGACCCTCCTTTGTCTCTGAGCAGATTGTCCCTGAAGCAGCAGAAGTTCAAGACCTTCAGGGAGACTGCCAATGTGAGTCATTCATTATGCATATTTACAAAACATTTAAATCCATAAATACAAGCATCACATTCACAATACTGTTCTCACATGCTTAATGGGAGTGGGAAGAAGTCTGACCTTATAACCTCCTCCCTTTTTATTCAAAAGAACTTTGTTTAATATCAGAAGAACTTCCTATTGCTCTTGACACTTGACGTAATACAAACAGAAATGATCCAATTTCAATCCAGTTCCATAGTGGTAAAAGAGAGAGAAAGAAAAATAGCAAATTAGTAAAAAAAAATACTTTAAATTAATTAAGCTGATTCACTGTTACTGAAGTTACTTCAAAACTACACTACAATTGCTTTACTTTTAAGCCACTCTCACCAAAATAACTGTGAGAAGATGCTGAACTTTTGCGCTGTATATGGACTGAACCAGGACTGAACCGAGGACTAAACCAGGACTGAACCTGATCCAGGACTGAACCAGGACTGAACCAGGACTGAACCAGGACTGAACCAGGACTAAACCAGGACTATACCAGAACTGAACCAGAGCTGAACCAGGAATAAACCAGGTCTAAACCAGAACTGAAACAGAACTAATCTTGGACTAGGACTTGGAATCTAGGACTGCCCCTGAGAGAACCCCGAGCCCGTGGAGCAGGGTGTCGGGCATCAGCTGCAATTAGCTCAGAGCTCTGCGTTGGTCCTTTCGCCCACGGTTACCCAACGGTCTACCCGGGAGCACCCCATCCCGACACTCTAACGATGGTGTTTCACTGCTGCTGATATCGCAGTGATTTTAGCAAATTTGTATGAAGAAAAACAAAAAACCCGTTACTTCGATCCAGGTTAAAAAAGCATTGTAACGTGCGTTACTGACATTTGCACCGAGTAAAATATTACATTTTTTCCCTGTAATGCCTTTATTCATTACTGCGTTACAGCTAAAAGCAATGCATTACAGTAATTTGTTTCTTTTATAACTCATTACTCCCAACACTGAGCTGATTTCACAACAAATTTCTATGGAAGCAAGCTGGAGGAGGCCCTCTTCCAGACCAAGTCAGGTTTGCTGAGATACAAATCCACTCAGTGCAATAAACACAACCAACATGAAAAATCATGCTTTTATTTAGCTTTTTTTTTAACTAAAAAGTTACACATTGTGGCTTTTAGGTGGTATAGAAATTCAACTTTTTTATATAATGGTGCTTTCTAAGGCAGTTCATATCCTGTCTTTTCTAGTGTAAACAATAGACCAAGCCTTTGATCAGTGATGAATAATTGATATGAAATAAACTAATGCGTACACTTTGGCTGTCCTCCAGTGCACTCATTTCTCTTCTTTCATGATCTGTATATCCGGTGTTGCCTGTAGAATAAACACACTTGTTCACTCCTCTAGGATCTGCACAGTGAGACTCTGGCTGTGCTCGCCGAACTGGAGACCTGGTCTGAACTGGACTGGGCTGGACTAAACCAGGTCCAGATCAAACTGCCCCCGGTGCGAGAGAGACTGAGAGACATGTCCCACTGTCTGTCCGACTGTTGGACCACTCTGGACAACACTCAGAGGCTGCTGTCCACGCTCACCGAGGTACAGACCACTAGGGATGAAAATACTATTAGAATCTTATGAAGAATATCATCAAGTTGTATATTTTTTGTCACTCATTTCACCAAGTTATAAATATTGTGACAAAAGGTGACAAAATATTTACCTTTTTCATGATATTCTAATGATTAAATTTGAATGGGTGTAGTTAGCAAATCACAAAGGCAGCAATTATTGAAGTACCAAAAATATGAAAAGTAATAAAATAAAAATATGTCCAGGGGAAGAGCATATGAGAGAAGACTGTGATCTATATAGCTAAATTAATACTAGAATTGCATAAATGCATTTCAGAACATTTTCAGAAGAGTTTGTGTGAGTTTAGACATAACAAACATTTTTTTTTTTTTTTGGCTATTTTATCTTTATAATTACTTTAAGTGGAACTACACACTTAACCTGTGGACTAACGAACAGAATAAGTGAAGAGGAGGGATGGAGTCTGGACATTTGTGGAATAGTGTGCTTGTATCCACACTTCAAACTCTGCCCTTGCATTCCGGTATTTGTAATGCGAACAGTCCTGAGTGATGCCACCAACTACTTAAAGGGCCTTGATTGTGCTATTTTCTGATCTATGACAGCATTTTAACATGGGTAAAAGCTCACAGGAGTTCATTTTGCATAATATCGGACCTTTAAAATTTCATGTTTTTGACCAGGAAGCTGAAAATGTACCTAGTTTGCAATAATAAAAAAACAGAAGGATCAGACAATCATTATCAAACTTTTTCTTTTTCTTTTGGTTTTATTCTTAGTGTTTTGCTGATCCCTTCACTTACACTACCAGTCAAAAGTTTGGACACACCAACAAATTTATTGTTTGTTTTTCCTAAATTTTTACATTTTTGTTTTTATACATACGGAAGACGTCAAATATATGAAGCAAGATATATGGAATTATGTAGTTAAGGGAAACAAAATCAAATCAAAGTTTGGCTATATTGAATAGTTGAATATGAAAGATATTTTACTTGATGTATTTGATGTCTTCTCTATATATATCAAATGTAGAAAGTAGTAAATATATAGAAAAAAAAGGAATGCAATGGTGTGTCCAAACCTTTGTCTGGTAGTGTGTATCAGCTGTACTTTCTTCTCCAGGCCACGCAATGGTGCGACGCCGTGTCCTCCCCTTCCCCCACCTCCACCTGCCCTCTGGCCTCTCTGCCCCCCATCCCCCCCTCGCGCTTCCAGGATGCCCGCTCTCTGGCCATGGAGCTGGGCGGCGGTCAGCTGCTAGACCTGTGGACCCAAACCGTGGAGCGATACCAGCGGACCGTAGCCCAGGTCAAACCGCGATTCCTCCAGTCTGACCGGAGCCACCACCAGAACCAAGGGAAGCCCAAGACGCCCTCGGCCAGCAGCGCGTGGGACCTGCTGGGGCCCGAGAGCGAGGGGGAGTGGGGAGGGGACGGAGGTCTGCAGTCCTGGGGGTCCCTGGCTTCGCTGTTCAGGCCGCAGACTTGTTCCACGCTGAAGATCGGAGACGAGAAAGGGAACAGGAAAGAGACGGCTAATGGGGGAGCAGGGGGAGGGAAGTTTCTGCATAATCTGCTCAATCCAGCGAAGAAGAGCGTAAGTTGCTTTGGTCTTGTTTTCATTCATTATAGGGTCTATTTTTTGCTAGTTTTTGTTATACCTGTAATGTTGTTTCTTCATCAATAACATACCTGGAGTAGTTTTGCTTCATTCACATGTTTAGCACACAGACTCTGCATATTTAGACTGAGTTCTTCTTTCATAACAGAAAACATCGCACCTTATGATTTAAGATTAAAATGACTCTAGTGTATTGTAGAGTAAGTGCAATTGAGGCTAAGGAATAGCTGTTAACTTGAAAACTATCACTTCATCACATCACAAGGTGGGACAGAGCATTTTGAGCTTTGGAAATGTAGACAGATTAATAAATAAGGGATTTCTCAAACTTGTGAATGAAATAAAACACAACTCCATGTACCGTATTCCCCGCACTATGTGGCGCTCTGGATTATAAGGCACACTGTCATAGAATGGTCTATATTCGAACTTTTTTCACAAATAAACTGCACCGGACTTTAAACGAAACACAACAGTTGGATGGATCAGTGGGAATTTGTTTGTCGCGTTCACGGTGACTCTGGGCTTTGTTCAGTTGTGGCGTGTAGGGAGGCTGCTGTCTGGGACCACTGGATTGTTGGCGTGTTCGCAGTGACTCAGTTGTTCAGTTGTGGCTGGAAGTGGCACATTGCACTCACTTTTTTGATTCGTTCCTCCGTTCCGTTCCTTGTCCGTGTGGAGTGATGAGTGTGGCTGCGGGTGTTTTTGGCTGCGGTTGGAGGCTTAAGAGCACGTCTTATAGCCTGGAAAATACGGTACGTTTTTGAGGAGTTTAGAACATTCTAACATGGCTTAAAATACAAGAAATACAAGAAATACAAGAGTCATTGTTGCATAATATAGGACCTTTAAAGGAATAGTTGAAAGAGTTTTGAAAGAAAAAAAAAAGTTTTGATTTTCAACTTCATAAATTGACTTTAATGAACTGTGTCATACTTTTTATTGTTAGTAGGGTTGAGACTAGAAACATCCCACAAGATGTGACACAATGTTTTGACACAGTGAATTAGATTTCCTAGTTTTTCATTTGTTGACTTTTGACTTTTGACAATGCATTTATTATGTCAAGTTTTTCATTTGTTGTGTTTTATATTTATGCTGTCATTGTTGAATGTTTTTCTAAGATCAGAACATAAGTCACCAGTATTTCAACATTTTGTGTCATTTTATCTTGTCCTGTCTCTCATTCTATTCCACCACATTTGGTCTACGCCCTCTCCAGAAAATCTATACAGTCATCTAATTCTTTTTTAATACTTTCTTAGTTCTTTTGCTTTTTACTCTTTTATTCCATTATTCTATTATTTATGTTTTAATGTTGTTTCTTCATCAAAAACATATCTGGACTTGCATTTAGTTTTATTCACATGTTTAACACACAAGCTCTGCATATTAAGGCTGAGCTCTTCTCTCAAACCGGAACACTATTTTCCACATTGTGATGTCATGTGATAATACAGGAAGGCTCCACTGTGTTGTTAAACTCACACACCATCACTAGAATCATAATAATGTACAGTATAATAATATAATAATTTCAATTGCCAATGTCTACTGAACTAAAGGTGAAATGTAGTTATTAACTTGAAATTTACCGCTTCATAACATCACAAGGTGGAACAGAGCATAATGACCATTGGAAATGTAGACAGACGTGTGAATGAAACAAAACACAACTTCAGATATGTTTTTGATGAGGTTACAACATTATAACATGGCTTAAAGATCACAAGAGTCAGGTTAACAAACTATTTTCTCAGTTTTCTGCTCATGCACATACACCTCTGACTTACAGCATAACCGTGCACTCATAGCACTCAGGAATATTCTAAATTACAGGAAGAGTCACGTTAGGAAACTGTAACTCTGAAACAATGAACGAATGAGTGCAAAGGAAGTGGGCCCAGGGTTTAGTCTGGGCTGAAGCTAGTACACTTCACTCTAAGACCTGTTAATACAACAATGAAATGTAATCAAAGGTAATAAAAAGCCTGAATAATGAATATCTCAATTCAACTTTTACTTATAGTCGTAGTGTGCATCTGTGTTTTTGTTTGTTGATTTTTACTTTGAGCAGGTTTACATCTCCACAAACATGACTCTTATTTGGTCTGGAAGTGGCCTCTTTTTACATTCCATGGAAATATTGTTCTGTTGGTGATAATTTTCCACAGTATGTCATAAAGCATCATGGAGAATGTCCCAAAGTTTTGTTTTAATTACATTTTGATGAAGGTGATGTGCCGTCTCCAGAAAGTTACATAGTGTTGCTTTCATTCAAATATTGCCTTACACTACTGTATATATTTTCTCTTATCATATATTTAGTGTAATGTCCTTGTCTCTCTCAGCCCACAGAGTCCCCTGTGCCTCAGAAGCCCGTTCGAAAGCGCCACCCGAGCTTCGACCTCCAGGCCCTGCTCGCCCCACGTCGCGGCGCCGCCTCCCCCAAACCCCTGGACTCCCCCGGGGCGCCACCCACCCGCCACTCCCCCATGTCCTGGCTCGGGCGCCGGGCGCTGGCAGACCCGGTCATAGCGACGGGCATGGCTGCTGTGCCCGGGTGGAGCTGTGCGGGTGCGGGAGGGGGTGGGGGAGGGGGAGGAGGGGTACTGATCCGGGGGGTGGAGGTGAGCAGTAAGGAGGTGGTGGATCACACAGGGTCTCCACGGCAACACGTTCTGCTGAGTCGCGCTGAGAGGGAGATGGGGGCTACAGAGAGAGGAGGGACCACGCCTCAGAGGTGGGTGCATGAGTTTGATGAATTTCATCACATCACAGGATGTAGTGTTTAGATACAGTAAGGATAAAACTCTGCTGGCTCTATATTTTCAAATGATAGTAGTAGTAGTAGTAGTAGGTAGTAGGTAGGAGTAGTAGTAGGTAGGTAGTAGTAGTAGTAGTAGTAGTAGTAGTAGTAGTAGTAGTAGTAGTAGTAGTAGTAGTAGTAGTAGTAGTAGGTAGTAGTAGTAGTAGAAGTAGGAAGAGGTAGTAGTAGTAGTAGTAGGAGGAGGAGGAGGAGGAGGTAGTAGTAGTAGTAGTAGTAGTAGTAATACGTTTATTTGGTCATTTTGCAGCACTATAAAACAACACATAGTCTACAACCTCATGGATCATGACCAAAAGGGTTTAGGCTGAAGTAAAAAAGTATTTATAACACCTAACTAGGGCTGTGCAAAGATATTGAAATATTGATTTATCGTATCGTTTAATATGATGATACAGTATCGATATCGTGGGCTGCTGTATCAATATATCAGCAAAAGAATTTTTTACTAAATTATTTTGCTACAGTGCTACAGTTTTTTTGCTTGTTCAGAGGAAGGAAACTTGTTTATGCAACACATTTGTAGTGTTTTAGTGTAGTTGTTTTAGATACAGCAGTCTGAAAGTGGCTCCTCGGAAAACTCTGCTCAAAACAGGTCAGGGGGGAGTTGACTAAATATTTTTTAATGACAAAACAAGGAGTTGGGATATAAAATCTGGGACTTTTCCTATTGGCAAGTATGTGACCCTCTTAGAATTTTTTCTGTCAAATCTGGGATGGTCGAGCGGGGACATTTGGAAATTTGGGGTGGAATGACCCAGATGTGGTTTACTTAGACAATGGATCTAGTCTTCTTCGTGTTTCAAAGTTGCACAATGTAACTTTTCTGGTTACTCCCCGTCTTATCAAATAGTTCACATGGCATCACAACATTCTTGGGCAGGGCAGAATTATATTGTGTTGTTAAGTGTTGAGTTTAATATGGCAAGTCTGTGGAGCCAATCCCAAACAAATAATGAAAAGGTTCAACATCTGTGGATCATGTTTTGTCTTACAAAACATTGAATCTTTTGTAGAGTTATATAGACCCCTGCTCTCCATCTGAAATTGTAACATCTAAAACATGAATCGTCTGAAATCCACTTTTATTGTTATTAATTTAGTATTTAATTATCTTTAGGGCCAGGCACGTTAACACGTTAATTTTGCGTTACCTAATTAATTCCATCATTTTAACGCCGTTAACACAGTTTTAAATTTTTTTTTATTGTAAACGTCTGTTGCTCATTAGCTTTTATTTTGAAAAAGTCCACCGCGAGCGTTTCTTTAAGTTTGTCGTCTTTTCTTTACACTTTTTTCACTTTTTTCCACGTGAGATGCAACGTGTCCGAGCCTCCGCTCATCGTGGGCTCTGTCCGGCCGCGGGGTCGGCTGCGACCAGCTGTGAGCTCTGAGCTTCCGTAGGCTCCTAGCTCCGACCGGGCCATGGGCGCAGATTCACGGGCCTTTCTCTTTCTTCTCCTTCTTCCAGATGCCTCTGAGGCGTCCAAATAGAGGGGTCCAGTGTGGTTTTCGTCACTGCGGTCTCGCTTACATAATGCTATTACAGATTATTCGTGGAGATCCGGACGATTTCATGATATGATCCCGACTCAATGAAATATGATTGGCTAAGATAACTGTCAATGTCAAACTTTGTTCCAGCCACCAGGTGTTTCTTTAGTTCAGTGCTGCAGGAGCAGTCACTGATTTACTCTGATATCATTGGAAGAAAAATTATGATTGGTCCATTTCTATTCCATTATATTAACCCTTTGTTTCATAAGAAATATTAGTCCAAGTTTATAACAATGATCTATAAATTATTACTAGTGTAGTGTTTATTACTCACTGAATAAAAAATACTGAAAAAATATATTAGTAGTACAAAAATGAATTCAATATTTTTTCTTGAACCTTTACTGAATACCTTGAAGGCTCTGAGGGTTCCCCTCTGAAAGAAATACTGTTTGCACAAATGCATGGCACTTTCATTTACATTTCCAATAAAAGTGCGCTATATGCTACTTTTTAATTCATTAATTGGTTTTGATTACAACATGCAATTAATCACAATTAATCACTCTCGAACTCATGTGATTAATAATGTTTATTTTTGCCCAGCCTTAATTATCTTAAATACAGATATATTTCCTTTGTCTTGCAGTAAGCTGTACCTGTTGTGGTGCCGCATGCTGAGCTCCGAGCGTCAGTACGTGGCTGTGTTAAAGGGGGTGGAGGAGACATACGTGCCGCTTCTGCACCTGTCAGATGCTCCTATCTCTATCAGGGGCAAAGACGACATCCTCTTCCCCTACTGGACCACCCTCTGCAACTTCCACTCGCAGTACCTCCTACCGGCCATGGAAGGCGCCCTGGTGCAGAGTCTACTACAACAGGACTGCTTCAGCAAATATGTGAGTAGGGTTGTCAAAAGTACCAAAAATCTGATACTAATCTACACTAAAACTACAATCGAAAGTAGATACTAATTTGAGCAAGTATCGAGACTAAAAAAATTTACTCACAGGACAAAAAAGTAACCTTTACTAAATAGTCAGATGTCATGTTTACCTTTTTTATTACCCAAAATTCTATCCAAATTCAGGGACAATTTTAGGAACACAATTTTCTGGTAGTTTAAAGTTACATAGTACACCTTTAAGTTATTCAGTAGCTGTAATTTCACCATATTTATTTTTTCTCAAACTTGTATTAGTTATCCATTCAAATTTTTAATTCCTTGTGTAATATAGAGTGCTTTTACTTTACATTTGTAAATTATTGAGAGAACATTTTATTAACTAGTGTTATGACCTACAATATTTACAAGCTCCTACTACCAAAAGGAAAAAAATACATACAAAAATTGGCAAAAAATCTAAATCGACTAATGACTAACTGCAAATAAGAAAAATCTAAGGAAAATGGGAAAAAATACTACAAAAATATAGGCAAATAAAAAAAATATATATACAGCTAAAAAACATAACATAGCTGTAGAACACATGTCTGCTTATAGATTTTTGTTTCTTCACCATTTATTTCCTGCTATGTATTGACGTGGGTGTTGTATTTCACAGCGGGAGCAGTTCATGGACTATTCTCAGTACATCAGATCCAGACCAGACCTGGACTCACCACTGGTCACACAGGCGGCCGATTTTTTCAAGGTAAATCCAAAATTATAAGCCACCATTTTCTACCAATAATTTCCTTTACAAATGACAATTTTTTTTTCAGATTATGTAAAAAAAAGAAAAATAACCCTGTATTTTAGACCTCTACAAATATGTTCTGAAAACTTTTATTAGTTTTAGGGTTGCAACAAGTTAATCTTTTAATCACAACTATTATTACTGTCAGATAATTTAGTAATCCAATAAGCGTTAACTGGTTTATCCAAATTTATTTATAAAGCACTACTAAAAACATATGTGTAATTCAGTGAAAAATATATACATACAACAATTACTGAACAGTAAAAGACCTCAAAAGCCAATGTGTTTTCAGACGAGATTTAAAAGCAAGAAGAGAGTTTCCTTCTCTTATATGAATAGGCAACTCATTCCATAATTTAGGCCCAACAACAGAAAATACTCTATCTCCTCTTAGCTTCCTCTGCAATTGAGGAACCACGAGAAGAGTCTGATCAGCTGATCTGAGGGAGCGCAAGGGAGAGGCATTTAACAACAAACAAAAGTTTGTTAAAATCCACTCCGAAAAGAACAGGGTAGTCTTTGAAGGGCAGATAGGATTGGGGACACGTGGTTGTATTTCTGTGAACTACCAGACCATACCATAACAACTTTATTTATAAAGTACTTTAAAAACTTTACAGTAGGTCAAAGTTCTGTACACAAACACAGGACAGACAATCACAATCGCAGTAGAAGAAAATATATGGTACAAACACAATACAGCTACTAAAAAACATATAAAACAGTAAAATACTCAAGAAATGTACATGTCACTTATTAAAAGTCAGTGAAAAAAGGTGTGTTTTTAGGAGTGATTTAAAAACAGGTACAGACTCGGTCTGTCATCTCTAATGGCAACTGGTTCCAACAGCCGAGGGGCAGCAACAGAAAACACACGGTCCTCACAAAGCTTACGTGTAGTTTTTGGGACAGTGAGCTGGAGTTGGTCTGCAGACCTGAGTGTGCGAGAGGGGACATAAGGGTGGATCAAGTCAGTGAGGTAGGAGGACGCTAGGCTGTGCAAACACTTAAAAGTAAATAAAAGAATTTTAAAGTTGACTCTAAAAGACACTAGGAGCCAATGGAGAGAAGCTAAAATAGGTGAGATGATTTTGTGTTTCCGGGTTCTAGTTAAAAGTCGAGCCGCTGAATTTTGGACACGTCGCAACCAGCAAAGCCCATTTTGGCTGACACCAACATAAAGTGCATTACAATAATCCAATCTATTCGTCACAAATGCATGTATGACAGTTTCAAAGTGTTGCGTTGCTTCGCTGTAAAAAACTAGATTTTACAACAGCACTAATTTGCTGATCAAGTTTTAGATCCGGGCCAATTTGACACCAAAGTTTGTAACAACTGGCTTCACTAAATGATTTAATGAACCCAAGTCCACAAGAAAAGAAGAACTTAATTAGTTAATAGACATGCTGCTGTGTTTTGGACGAGCGGGAAGCGTGCTAGGGAGGAGGAGTGGCTTATGCCAACATAGAGAGAGCATTGCAGTAATCCAATCTTGTCGTAGATCAAAATCTCAAAAAGTTTATAAACAGACTCAAAACACGCCATCATCTGAGAGACTAGGCTTTATGAATCAGACAGGGCAGTAATTACATGAAGATGACATAAAGAAATTTGTACATTTTGTGTTTTTGATTAAATTGGTTTCAAAAATAGTCATCTGGACAATGTTTTGAAACCACGACTTTTCGACTGCCATCCATCCAGAAGTCATTTTCAGTGTGTCTGTAATTGTACTCAGGATGTCCTCAAGTGGCTTCATTTCAGCTTTATCTGGGTAAAATTGCTTAAAAATCTCATGTTCAGGGGCCTTTTGCCTTCTAAAGTATTAATCAAATCATCTGAATAGAATAATCACTAGCTTAATCTATTACCAAAATAATCGGTCGTTACAGCCCTAATTAGTTTAACAGTTCAGATTTCAGTCTTCTCTCAAACGCTAATGCTCCAGGATGTATTTGAAATGTGAATCCTACAATATAAACATACATTGTGAACCAAATAGCAATGCTGGCAAATGGATAATGTTCCAAAATCATTCAGCCCTACTCTAAATTAGGAAAAATATTTACATCAGATTTTTTTGCATTTTAACATTTGAGAGAAGACTGAGCTGAAAGATCTGAACTGCTAAACTTATACAAGAGTCCCATATAATGCATTTCAGAACGTGTTTGTAGAGCTCTAAACTACAGGGTTAGCGTCATGTTTTCCATATATTTAGAGTTGAAGAGTACCATCATTTCCGAGATGTCTTTGAACACATCTCAAGTGCAAACCAATTTAAGTCACCTTATTCATCCCCTGGCGGCAATTAGACTGAGTTATGAAGAGTAATTACATGTTTGACGTACACTCAGACACAAATATGTAAAAACTGGATTATGAAGAAAGTAATTTGGGTTTACTAGCAACAGTTAAATAATAAATAAATAAATGAACAGCATAATGAAGTTAATGAGACAGAGAAGAGGAAGTGGTTGAAGACACAAGCGCTGGTGAAGTCGCATAACAGTGCACTACTGTAAAACGACCACAAGGAGGCAGTGTTTGCACAGTCTTTACTTTTGACCATAGAGCAAACGATGACTTTTTAAAATGCTCATATTTCTTGAGATGTACACGTGACAATTATGGGCAAAATAGTATAGTACACAAAATTAAGTACGTATAATCAATCATCTTACTTCACTTGAGTAACATTTGAAATTAAGCATCTTTACGTTTACTTCTGAATAATATTTTTAAATTTGAAGTAGGGCTACAGTTAACAATAATTTTGCTAATTGATTACTCTATTTGTTTTAAGAATTGTTTTAGTTATTAGATTGCATGAATAGCTAAACCAGTATGAAATTTTTACATAATCTGATGCAGATTTAGTTCAGTGTATACGTTTTTTGAGTCTTTTTGAGTCTCTGGCATGTTGTAGTGTCTTTGTAGTGTGTTTATTTAAGTATTTGATTACTAGAATCATTTATTTTTATCATTAATAGTGAGTAATATTTAGCAAACAGCACTAGTGTTGTCACAATGTTCATTTTCCATTTCGATAATAAGAGATAAACTCAATACTCGATACGATTCATAGATGACAATAAAATCACTGTTTATTTAGACAATAAAGTGCCATTTTCAATATTAAATCATGGTATTTTCTTTTATAGTATCACATGATCTTATATCAGTGTAATCCCTCAGTCGTCCAGGTAGTTTGGAAACTAATTGAACATGGTTTAACATTTTTCCCCAATTACATTTGCTCAGGGTCATGAATCAAATCCCATCTTGAAAAATGATAGGTAGGCTGTGTTTTTATTCTATGCTTTTTGACTACTTGAGTAATATTATTTGAAAGTTCTCATACTTGAGTGTGTTTTTGACTATTCTGCCACCTTTGTCAAGTACAGTCTCATTGAAGATTGGGTTTCTTTGTTTATGTTTTGAGCGATTACTCTTTTGTTGTTTGAACTCAAGACAAATTAAATTGTGATCTCCAAATGATTTAATTGGTTTCTCATTAAGTGGCACTTGAAGCAAAAACACAACAAGCAATCTTCACCACAAAACATGAAAAAATAAAAACATGACAAGAATGTTTTACTATTTTTTTCCCCTGATATTTCTTTTGCGAGTCCCTCACTTTGGGTTGTCCGGTCCTATGACTAAAACCCGTTTGTAACAGACCCAAAAGGGCTCGCTGCGATATGATGTGTCCTCAGTATGGCACTCAACGCATTCACAGGCTCCGTTGTGACTTTAGGGGTTGGTGATATTAATAAATTAAGTATATATTGTGGTTTTATTTTATTTTTTTTAAATTTAATTACCAGGGTGATTGCATTGCCTGAGATGTTTCACGGTATGGCATTAAACTGAGCTATTTATTCAATCATAGTTGTTTTAGTGCTTAAAATGAACTTTGAAAACATGAATTGTAACTGAGCAGGGTCACCTCTTCACAGATGTGGCCTGAAACATAGCCTGCTTATCCACATCAGACTTAAATAGCGCTTTTTTAGATACTCAAAGACGCTTTACAAACAAATAAACGATAAAAAGTGACACTGTAGAAAACAGGGGAATCATGGGGGGAGTTCCAGTTTGAACAGGTGAGTTTTTAAAAGTGATTTGAATTGCTGCAGTGAGTCCGAGTTCCTGATGGATTGTGGGAGTGAGTTCCAGAGGGAAGGGGCGGGGGCGGCGGCGAAGGCTCGGTCCCCCAAGGTCCGGTGCTTTGTCCTGTGAATATTGCAGTTTTTGGAGGTGGGTGGAGGGGAGACCATACAGAAGGATTTTGCAGTAGTCGAGAAGGTAGAGAAGTTTTGTCTTCTCATAAAAGGACAGGTTTAATGTCATACTGTGGAACATTCCAGGCAAAGCAATAACATTTCAATGCAAACCAACAAAGTGGTAGACCCTTTTCGATTAAGGCAATTTTGCATATGTCTGGGTTAGTCCGTATGACCATATGACCCTATGTCCGTATGTTTTCAAGGAATCTCCCGAATGAGCCATCTCAGATTTGGCTGAAAAAAATTCAAAAAATTCTAAAATCACCAAATGAAAGAATCTAAAATTTTAGCTCAATCCCTTCAGTCGTTCCTGAGTTATGGCCCGTTGAAATTTTGAGGCCATGACCACTTTTTCGGAAGCCTTAATTTTTAAGCGTGTTTGAGAGACCATAACTTCATAAAAAATAGAAGTAGGAAGCTGAAAATTTGTATTATTATAGATTTTTTGTCATAGATCCTGAATCTTGTCAAATAGTGTTAGTTTGTAAATATCTGCTTGGAGTAAATAGATCTTGGACCTCAAAAATAGTAAAAAAAAAAAAAAAAAGTGAGATTTTGGGACCCACAGCTCACCCGTTAATAAAGATACCCAATATTCAGAATCTATGACCAAGAATCTACAATAATACAATTTTCAGCTTCCTAGCTAGTATGGCCTCAAAATTTCAACGGGCCATAACTCAGGAAAGACTCAAGCGATTGAGCTAAAATTTTAGATTCTTTCATTTGGTAATTTTAGATTTTTTTTTTTAATTTTTTCAGACAAAACTGAGACGGCTCATAGGGGAGGGCAGCTGATTTCATATGGACTGACCCATCTCCCATATCTCCTCTCTTCTTTTTCAGTCCAAACTCCCTCTGGCCTCTCCTCTTTCTCCTCTGTCCTTCCCTCACTGCCTCCAGGCTCCAGTGCAGCGTCTGGAGCAGTACTGCGCCGCCCTAGAGGAGCTGGGAGGGATAAACCCCGCCTCAGACTCCGCCCTCTCTGTCCTGAGACACGCCCAGCGCCATGGAGAAGACCTGCGCGCCAGTGACCTGATCGTGGGCTGCCTGGTAAGCAAACAATGTAGACAAAAGCAGAGGATCATGATTCCATTCAAAACAATCCAATTATGTTTGTGTCGTATAGTAATTAAAGATGGTGTGTGTAACTTTCCTTGTGGAGGAGATGCCGCCTGCTTCTCTCCATGGAGATGTAATTGCATTGTCTGGAATGTCCCACCATATGGCATTACACTTATCCATGTCCATGAATACAAGAAGATGGCACCAGTAGGTCAGATCTGTGGAGAGGCGACTTTGCTCACAATAAAAATGCTGTTTTTTCAGTGTATTTTTAAGAAATAAAATTACCATTAAATGAACGGTAGGCCATACTGTGCAACATACCAGGCAAAGCAGCATGATTAGATTAGATTTTATTGTCCTTTTTACAAAATACAACAGAACTTTGATAGAGCAAAATGAGTAAATATAAACACATTGCCCATGGAGACGAGCAGATGGTACGTCCTCCACTCTGAAAAGTTACATAGTGTGCATTTTATCTGATTATCATTATCGCAGTAAATCCCCAAAACATTATTCACGTAGATTATTGTCGACCCATAGTTCCTCTCTTTCTTGTTGGACCTCCTCCATTTTGCTGTTTAAATCGGTGCTAGTGGAGGTGGGTGTTATACTGCTGTGAAGCCTCACTTATCTCATGACTGCTCTTGTAGATACCCAAAAATAACATCAGGTGTTGTCAGCACACTCACAGATTTTAAATAAAAGAAAAAAGTTATGCAGCTTTTTCAAAATGTCTTCTCCAAACCCACATTACATTGGAGGATTCATCATTGTCTGTCCATCTGTACAAAGCGCCCTGTAATTGACATGAACAATAAAGTCACATTTTCTCTAAGGACTGACTCAGAGGACCAATTAGAGCGAGAATCCAACAGAAGTGAAGCCGTGGAGCGAGTTTGTCACCACGCAAGACCCTGTAATAACTACTGTAGCCTTTGTCCCATATCCAGCCCAGAGCACAGACACTTTTGTGGATGAAATTTCTGCCAAAATCACTACAAGTAAACTTTAAAACATCTTTTAGTCAGGGACCAACGGAAGATGGCCAGTAATAACAGCACAAAGTGTATTTTCTTGTTGAAAAAATGGTCATGTTACTCATCTGTGCTAACCTTGACCCAGATTGATCTGAATTGAATTGTACATCAATTAGGGAGGGCCCTTCTGAAAGCGGTCACGAAAAGTTAAAACATCATGACGAATATTTGAAATGGTTAAAGGGTCAAAACAGTGGAACGAGCTGAGGAATCAAACTTTTTTTTTTTAAAATCCATTTGAGAGAAAAGCACAAACAACATACTGTCCACAAATGCACACAGTGTTTACCTCATTTATATTTTAGGACTGACTCAGAACTCAGGACTAAATCAGGACTAAACCAGGACTAAACTAGGACTAAACCAGGACTAAATCAGGACTGAACCAGGACTCAGTGTCGGGATGGGCTCAAAGGTGCACTCGTGTAGACCGTCTGGTGACTGTAGGCAGGATCAGCGTAGAGCTTCACGCCCCACAGTGGTAAAGGCAGCCGTTGCCCGAACGCACTTTGCGGACACCCTGCTCCACGGGCTTGGGGTTCTCTCTCTGAAGTCCAAGATTAGTCCTGGTTTAGACCTGGTTTAGACTTGGTGTAGTCCTGGTTTAGTCCTGATTTAGTGCTGACCCACCCGTGTGTAATCACTACCCACCCGCATACCGCCCGTAACATTCCAGAACGTTAAAACCCGCCCGTTTCAACAACTATTTGCCCGTACTTATCGGGTACCCAACCCGCTGCAGGACTCTGAGTGACATATGTCATTCAGTTACTTTAGTTAGTTAAATTAGATCACAGGGTGGCCACTATAATCTCCTCTATTACGGGACAACCCTGAGTAGGTGATGGAATGCCCCAGTTTGGGGACATGGCCTGGTGGCTGAGGTTCAGATATATATGATTGGTATTAGTATGGAAGACACACATCCCCACTTTTCTGTGAGTGCATTTGACTCTTCTTATGTCTAACATGATGTCTTGTGTGTGTCAGATGCCTGTAGCGGAGAGGGGGGAGCTGGTGCGTCACGGCGTTCTCACCGTGTGTGGAGGTCCTCGGAGAAAGTGGAGCGGTCTCAGAAACGTTTTCCTTTATCAGCATGTTCTGATCTTCACCAAACTCAAGAGCCCCGCCCCCGGACGCTCGGCTTACAGCTACAAGCACAGCATCAAGGTACTCATCTCAGTACTGTCTGTTTTTAAAGCTGCATTATGAAACTTTTTCTGGTGGATCCACCACCTGCCTGTTTCCATTGAAATCTTTTTACTTTGCCTGAAATGTTCCTTAGTATTCTGATAAACTTATCTAACTCAATAAAGAAAAATCAGATCTGTAGAGAGGTGTGTTCCTCTCACCGTTAGAATGTAAGTTTTTCCGTGTATGAATAGACCTGTCACAATAACACATTTTCAAGTGCGATATATTGGTGAAGTAAATATAGATGATTAACGATAATATTGAAACTAATTTATGCCACTGACACAAGAACCTCAAAGCAGGATTGTACAATATTGTTAAAATGCAATTCAACCTTCTACTGTGCAGCTCAAATCTTATTTTATTGCCAAAAAATAACCAAAAAATCCCATTATTGATATTGAAAAATCCATCTATTGTTCCATCTCTCATATATTGGAATGATAAGTCAATATAGTAATTATGACTTACGTAAGTATCTTGCCTAAGGACACAATGATAGTTTGGGGGACCGCTGCTTTAACCACTGTCGCCCCAGTTGATTAGTTCACATTTGGTAATTTGTTTCTCCAGAACTCAAATCTTCGCCCCCTCTCGCATACATCCTCTTATCTTTTATTGCTCTTCTTAAAACTATTTTGCGTTTTTTCTTTTCATTCTATTTCTCATTATCATCCTCTCAATGGGGTGCTCTGTTTGAAGAGTTTTGGAAGAGAATCCAATTTCACTATTGATTAATTCAAAAGAACATAAATCAGTCATGCTTTTCAGAGCCTTTTATGTTCGATGTAAAATCTCACTGAAGTGTAAACATAATGCAATATTTCTACACCCTTATTTATTTCATTTATTTGCTGGAATTTGGTGATTTTAATGAGTGTAATGCCATAGGTGACCACTTGGTGATGCATATAACTTACTATCTTGTACTGTCTTGATAAGTAAACATCTTTAAAGGAGCATTGTGTAACTTTTCTGGTGAAGGGACTACACAGAAATATGCCAGAGTTTAGCATCAAACTTTTCTTTCTTCTATAATTCTATAACCTGTGTTTTTAGTGCTTGGAAATACGTGGAAAAACATGTATTATTACTTTGCTCGCCTCTCCACAAATATGATTAGTTTCAAGTTTAAAGACATACTGGGGAACATTGCAAACAAGACATAACTTCTCCACCGAGACAATGAGACGCACCTTTAAACATGACCCCAATTTTATTATTTTTTTCCTGATAATACTATACCATTTACACTTACAGTCATTGAGATAACAGTCCTTAATTCTGTGGTGCATTATAAACTTGAAATTCGTGACAATGAAATTTGTGACAATGAAAACTTGAAAGTTCCCTTTAGTCGGTGGCACTTAATTTACCAGTCTGTGAATAGGTGTTGTTAGCTTGTACCACAGTGAAAATTATGAAGCTGGTGTTTAATTATAGCTTTCCTCACCCCTTTCACTAATCAGCTATTTTTGAACAAATATTCCAATCACTTTTTTGCACTTCTAGTTTCTCAGCTTCAAAACAAAAAATTCTATGGATTAAAAATTTAGGATTTCAGAAAAGTCTGAAATATGAGCTGATAAACAAATATATATCTCATTTCAGAACATGTTTGTAGATGTCTAAAATACAGGATAAGCAGATTTAAGATATAGTTCATATTTCTTTCTTTTTTTCTTTTTTTTTTCTAATGTTAAAGGGACAGTTCTGAATGTTGAAAATAGGGCCTAATTTCCTAGTGAGCCAGAGTGATGGAGATGTGTGGAGACACTTTTTAAAATATTCCATCCAGTCCTTGTCCTTGTCACAAAACACCTGAAGTAAAACAATTATTTACACCAGACTGTCGATGTAAATGTCTGTGTTCATAGAATAATTTTAGAAGCAAAACCAACTTTGCATTTGAAGGATTTATGTCTGGGCAGCATTGATTTGTACTTCCTGATAGAAAGCTCGGCACCGGCGGACTGATATATGAGAATATAATCCCTCAACATGCAACAATTCATGCAATGCAAGGTTAGTTTTATTTCAAACATTATTCTATCAACACAGACATTCACATCGACAGTCTGGTGTAATAATAGATTTGCTTCAGGTGTTTTGTGGAGTGGGTAAGACTGTTTTTAGTGGCAGGCTAACTATGGCCATTGACATGCACTAGCCTAGCACCAGCGACCTCTGCAAATACAAGGACTGGATGGAATATTTTAAAAAGTGTCTCCACACGTTCCCAACACTCAGACTCACTAGGAAATGAGGCCCTATGTCCAAAATTCTGAACTGTTCCTTTAATATGTCTGGACAGGGCTAAGTTATTTTAGTTGTTGACTACTTATTTTAATTGTAAATTGAGTTTTTTTTTATACATTTTAACCAAATCAAGATTAAAATGTGGTGACTGAAGGTGTCTACATAATTACAAATATTTACATGCTTGATTGCTTGAATTGATTAAAATTACAAATTGATTATTCTTTTTTGACATTTTCTTGCTTTGTGACTAAAAAAGTCACAGGACAGAAATTAAGCTTTCCCGAATAGTTTTAGAATGATCTTGAGCTCTATCAAAACAAGTGTAAGAGGACATAGACTAGTATACGCTGGACCACTGTGGAGCTGACAGTGATTACACAGATATAAGATCACATGATAATAGAAAAGAAAATATTATTATCTAATGTTGAAAATGACATTCTCTTTTCTAAATATAGATTGTGTATATTATCATCATGGTATCAGAAGCAGTACTGAGTATCAAGTGTATTCCTTACTGTCGAAATCGAGTTTGAAATTTTGGAATCGGGACATCACTCTGAACAGAATACATATAAATTGACAGAGAAATACCCCTTTCCCCCCAAATCACATTAAATTATGACTTTCTATAATGTATTTATTTTTTTTCGCCTTTTTCTTCAGACTGGAGAGATGGGTTTGACTCAGAGCGTTGGAGAAGATGGTTTGAAGTTTGAGGTTTGGGTTCGTTCGGCTCCTCGCTCCAAAGACTGTGTCACTCTCCAGGCTCCAGACAGAGACGCTAAAGAGGCCTGGACGCACGACCTGGCCCACCTGCTCTGGACTCACGCCATCAACAACACAGGTAAGGACAACTAAAGCTGAACTATGGAGCTTTTCTCATGGAGCTCAACACTGATGTAATATAAGACCTTTAATAGAGTCAAATCTGGCACAGCTCCTTTAATAATAAAAAAGACCTAATATAAATTGTCAATACCCTCCCAGTATCTGACCACACCCTGCTTTTCTAATGGCCGCAGGAACAGGTGGTTATCACATCGTACTCCCACTTACGTCTGTCCCTTTATGTGTGGCTCTTTGGCGCTGTACTGAGTTACATGCAGTATAATGCTCGCTCAATGCTTTTATAATGCACGCACTGTTTGGCATTTGAATAGTAGTGTCCTCACCTCACATACTCCATGCAAACAAAACAATAGGGCCAAAAATAGGACAAGTGGATTCTTTGGACGGGTAACTGTCACCATTTGAAACACAAAAGAGCATTTTATTTGGTAAAGCATGAAAGATAAAGTGAGGATAAGAAAAATATTAGGGAGCTGTGATTATTTGAGTAAGATACTTCAATACTGATACTATGAATGGGCAGTATATTTGTTTTAATATCAACAGCAGTATTGATAGCAGTATAAAATCTGCCTAATTCCTGCAATATATACTTATGTTTTTTTTTTTTTGTAATGGAAATTTCTGAGTCACACAACAAATGATATTATGTCAGAAAATACTTTTATTATTAAATGTTAATTGTGTTAATGTTAAATGTTAATTTGTGAACTTTACTACAGCCTTACTTCAGTTATTTGGCTCTTGTTATAGATTTTAAATTTGTTTCAAGTTTATCTTTGGCCCATTTAATTCTATGAAGCTGTTCTGTCATTATTTAGGGTTATCGTTAAAATGGTTTTGATCTATATAACAGTAAGTATTGTTATCGAATCAGATTTTTTTCCTTACTACTGAAATTCAGTTTGAAATTTTAGTATGATAGTACTATTACTCTTAGGGGTGTGCAAAAATAATGAAAATTTGATATATCGTATCTTTTAATGTGAGTACAGTGTCGATATCATGGGGTGCTGTATTGATATATCACCAAGAGTATATTTTTTTTGGTATATTTTACCAATTATTTTGTTTAGTCTACAGTTTTGTTGCCTGTTTAGAGGAAGGAAACTTGTTTATGTGACACATTTGACATTTTCACTGTTCTGATGATTAAAATGGATTTTTTTCATGTGAACTTTGCACAAGAAGTGGTTTAACAAAATCTTTTAGTATCACAGTCATGATTTAGCTATTATTTTTATTGAACTGTATCGAATCAATTTGAAATATATCGTATCAAACCGAAACTGCACTGTATCAAGATATGTATTGTATCGGCTACTTCTTAATGATACCCAGCCCTAATTACAGTACACAATATCTATAATCGTTTTGTTTTTTTTTTGTATTTCATTTTTTGGAAATAAATACTATTTTCTGTCTCTGCTCTGGTATCTGTTGATATTGAAGCTTACTTAAAGCCAAAATCTCACTACTGGTATAAGAGCTGTCACGATGCTAAAATTTCAAACTCAATTTCAATACAGGAAAGAGGAAAAGACTTGATACTCAATGCTGATTCTGTGGGTGTATGATAGTCTATGTGCGCTTATACTTGTTCTGATACAGCTCAAGGTCATCTTAAAGCTGTTCAGGAAAAGTAAATTTCTGTCCTGTGAATGTGACTTTTTTAATATTGATAAAAACTGTGAAAGGGCTTCTGTGTGAATATTCTTTCTATTCTCCTCTCAACATTTACTTTGTTCAATTCCAGCGTGAGTTCCACATTTCCGTCTGTAGGTGGCAGTAGGGAGAGGGTCACGTGTCAAGGGGTTATTCTCTCACATGAGTTGTCTCTTTGTGGTGTTCAAACTGCATCTCCGTGTAATCAAAATACCACAATGTACAATTTTGGATCCTCTGCTCCTCCTCTGCTATGAAGCCTGATCTGACCTGATCGCACCCTATACTGTGTGTTTGTGAATGAGCCTGTGGGAATTTTAGATGTATGACTTATAAATGATGTTTTAAGCTCAAAATGTACATCTTTTGGTCTCCTATAGGGTTGTCAAAAGTAGCAAAAATCAGGTTCTAATCGATTCCAAAACTGGTATCAAAACTAGAATGAAAAAGTCACATTGACAGGACAGAAATGAACCTTTCCAAAATAGCTTTAGTATGATCATGAGTTGTATCAGAACAAGTACAAGAGCACATGGACCACTGTGGAACACTATGGAGTCTATTCCTTAGTACTGAAATCTATTTTGAAATTATATGTTGAATGTTTATGATTATGGGAGAATATTTTAGCCTACTCTATTGAGAGAGAGAGCTGCTTTTGCAATATATCTGTACTTGTTAAATCAAATAAATCTGGGAACAATCCTCTGTGTGAATCATCAGTCAAATAATTGCCATTTTGATTACATTAAAAATAATTGCGATTACTGTTTTTCTTATAATCAAGCAGCTCATGTCATGTTTTGTTACTTTAGTTTGAGTTTAGCAGAGAATTTGCCACAAGCTCAAAAGACTTAAAGCAACACTGTGTAACTTTCAGTAGAAATAAAAAGTTAAAACCATACTCCATGAAGAGAGATACGCTTTCGGCCATAGTGTGGAAGATTATAGCCAAAGGAACAACAATACCCTGGAGGAGGCTTTTCTCCAGGCCAAGTAAGAGTCAGGTTTGTGGAGATGCAAGCCCACTCAGTTGTTGTCAAGGTTTGAATGCAATAAAATGTAAACTTTTATTTATAATGTTATTTTTGGCTGAAAAGTTGCACAGTGGGGTTTTAACGTCTCATTGATTTCCAGAATCTTAAAGGTGGATTGTGTAACTTTTCTGGAGGAAAAAGTTACACAATTGAATGCTTTTCTCCGTGTTATTGCTTTGTCTTTAATATTTCACAGTATGGTATTAAACCTGTCTATCATCATGGAGACCAAACCAAATAAAGTAGGTCAGATCTGTGGAGACACAACCCAGCTTACCGTAAAAATGGCAGTTTTTCTAGTTATTTTTGAGCTATAAAACCACCTGTAATGGAATGAAGGCAAGCTGTATCCATAGAAAGAAGCAGGTGACGGACCCCCCCTGCTAAAAAGTTACACAGTGCACCTTTAAGTAAACACTAGTCAATGGCAGTAAATTCTTCCTATAGTTTGATTTCAGTTGTTTTGTGTTTGTGTTTCAGAGCTGTGTCTGAAGGAGTCTCTGTGTATGGGAGTGTCCAGTAAACTTCTGCTGGACGCCTCAGGGACCCCGGCCAACGAACTGGACTCCATCAGCACCCTCAGTGACAGAGGTAACGCTAGACTTGGACTTAGGCAAACTTTAGTGATCCACAAGGGAATTTTTTTGGACACAGTTGCTCACACATCACAATATAATATAATAACAAAGAGCAAAAATATAAATGGTACTAATACATTCTAAATAAGTGATAGAAATAGTAAGAGACTGGTGTCAAATAAGGCAGAAGTAAACATGAGTATTCATATGCACTGTTTTCATTGCAGTTATTTCCTGGATTCTAACCTTTAAGCAACTGTATGTAAGAGTTTTATTTTAAATTCCACAACCTTGATCTAATTGTTTCCAGACATGTTCAAATCAAACATAACTTTTACTGATAACTATTCTAATGTTGATTTATTCTTAGTTACAAAAACATTGGACACAGTGGCCAAGTTTTACTCATAATTTGGTGTTTTGGTTCTCAAGGGTTGCCAGTTCCAGTGCTGAAATCCAGTTGGTTTAAACCTAAAATCTCTCTGATCTGAATGGTCACTACCTAAACCTCAGCTCTGCAGCCAATCCTGAATCAGTGCTAGTGCAGCCTCTGCAGCTCAGGGAGGGAATTCTGGAGGTTCTGAGCTTTAACATGAGGTCTGTCCATAAACTGAGAATGAGAAAAACTTGTGTCCTCGACCTGTAGGTTAAGGCACTGGAAACCCAGCTTCAGATGTGATTGTAGTACCTTTTTTTAAAAACTGTAAAAGCTCAGGCTACATACTGTTCCTTTAACCATATTTAGTACTTGTCTAACCTTTAAAAGCCTTTAAAGCCATGTTTTACCCATGTATTTGAGTAACATTTGTCTTTCTGTAGTATAGATATATTGTGCTCTAGAGGACAAAAAGTATGTGTTCTGTCTGCATCTAATTATAAAGTATTTTATTGTTCAATAATCTGGAAGTACACTGTTACATACTAGTTGTTGTCAGCATTACTGTGACAGCAGAACTCTGAAAGTTCTGAAAAGTGCTTATAAACTCATCACACTGACGAATAACTTTGGACGGCTGCAAACCGATAAAAAAGAAGTTCTGTTTTTCATCTTTTTAAGACAGTAACAATCAAGTGCCTTTACATTTTTCAATATAATACCTACGTTGTTGTCTTAACCCCTGCAGTTACACACATCTTTTCTCTGATACAGAAAGTCTAAACCGTTTTCCTCTTTCTCACCGTGACCGCAGGGAGTTTGGTTTTACGTGACCAGATTAAATTTCTCATTTGTTAAAATTTACTGGAACTGATGCCTCCTTTGAGAGAACATCCCGGAAACTCATCTAGTCCTGTGTGTGTCTGTCATAGCATGTTTAGTGATGCTAAGAATATTGGTAACTGATAACTGTTAACTAAGACATTATATTTGAAAGTCTACAAGTCTATGAAACCATATGTACTCCAGGTAAACTGTAATTTGACCACCAGTTCGTCAACAGTAGAACAGTATTGTAATCACTGCATTCATGCAATTTTAATAAAGATGCACTATGTAACCTTTCTGGAGTGGAAGGGGGGTCCTCCATCTGCTTGTCCCCTCTGACATCTTATTACATTATCTGGAATATTCCACTGTATGGCATTTAGCTTGATTATCTTGCCTTTATATTATTACAGGTGTTTTTTACTCTAAAAATACAGTTTATTCACCTGCAAAACAAACATTCTTACTGTGATGTAGAAAACGTCTGACCTCGCAGCATTAGGATTCGTTTTCGCGATTGTAGGCGGGTACTTTTTTTTATTTAACCAATCGCTTCTATTTGGTCATGACGTATGTAATGAGCCTCTAACGGGGCTACCTGGTATATTAAGCTTTTCCCAAATCCCATAGGAAGACGGACAATAATGTCTTTCCCCTTGATAAAATTCACCAAACATTGTCTTTGTTCTGGCTTTAAATCCTCGATCTCGGGAATCGTATCTTTGCTGATTGGCTGGTGTCTGAACTCACACTTCCAGGGTTTATGTGAACCGTCTAGTGTATTCTGATTCCTGACCTAGTCGCTGGAGAGAAATTAAATTGAGCGGAGGCACTAGGTGGCGCCGGCCTGGCTAGGGTCACCTCTCCACAGATCTGATTTATAACTTGGTCTGATGCTGTGGTCTGCTTGTCTACATGGAGATATGCATAATATGTATAATGCCATACTGCGTAACATTCAAAGCAATGCAATTAGATCTCCATGGAGACAAGCATGTAAGAAACCCTCTACCAGAAAAGTCACATGGTAAAGCTTTAATGAAAGATGGGTTTCCACAGCATTATGCAGAACTGATTAACAATACAGGACTCGAGGTAGAAAAACACATTGTTATCCAAAGCAGATGTCACTCAAACCTTTGAAAAGAAGAAACATATTTTTTCCATTGTGGCATTTACAAAAGAATATTTATTCAAAAATTGCTTTAGTTGATTGGAATTTTGGGCTTTGTTTTGAAGAAGAAAACAACATTGACATTTTTCAAATTCTTTGTCCTAAACGGATCAAACACAGTAAATACCACAGATGAAAATTGTTAGTTAAAATAACAAGAAAATGATGTAAGTTTGATTCAGAGCAAATGTATGAAGATTTTATATACTTCCCATTTCCAAGCAGTGGCTCAGTGAATTCTGTGGTCAGTGGTTCAATTCCAGCGTAGTTGTGTCCTTAAGCAAGACACGCTTCATTTACCTTCACTGTATTACTGTTATGTTGTGAGTGACAGGAGGATGATGTGCAATTAATCACATTTTAATTGAATTGTGAGAACATTTTGTGCAGATGGTGACGATAATCTTGGGGCTTTTTAAACAGTGAATCCCACGGCACTAAAAACATGTGGTTTGGAGACAGGCTTGGATTTTTTAGGGATAAACAGGATCTGAATTGGACTATCCCAGACACTTCTCCTTCTGTCATGATCCAGCATTTGACAGAAGTAGGTGAAACTAACTCAAGGTTCAAAATTGGGTGCAGATCCTTTAAAATATCCGCATTTGCTTTAAAAGTGCATTGTGTAACTTTTCTGGTGAGGGTCCACCTTCTGCTTGTTTCCATGGAGATGTTATTTTTGTCTGAAATGTCCCGGTATGGCATTAAACATACATCTTGCATTTACTTATAACATGTGTTTTTACTGACCTTGGCTTGGAAAAACTTGACTTTGTGGTATGGTGTTTTGCCTGTAGTGTCCCTTTGCTCTCCATGCTAAGTCACTACCCCTTCAGAATGCCATCATAACACAATCAGTGTGCATCCCGCTCATGAAACTAGCACACTTCACATCAGGTTTTGTTGTGTACAGTTTTGTTTCATGCTTTTGTGTATTTATGTAGAATTGTCATGTGGGAGCGTGGGTGACGTAGGTTTGGGAGCTGAGCGTTGGACAGAATCTTACAACTAACTGTAAGAGGAATTTGAGAGAGATCGCTAAATTCCTCAAACATGCATGGATGACATCTAAAACCTCTTCAGGCATGTTTTTGATGAGGAAACATTGTTATGGATTGAAAACTCCAAAAATGTGATTGTACATAATACCCCCTGTTGGAGCCTAAATCTAGTATCATAATTTTTTTTCATCACTGAGATAATTATTCTTATTTTGTTTGATTTAATATTTACTTAAAATGCATGATTCGGGGTAATTTAGGTAATTTTTGGTTTATGGCTAACATGATTATCTGTCAATTATTTGCTTAAAATAATTTGATTTGTTTAAATTTTTTCTTTCAATTAATTATTGCTAATGTTAATCATAAGTTTACTTAAGTAATGTTTATTTTTTGTATTATTTTGTGGTCTATGACTCCTTATTTATAGCGAGCGCAGGTGCACCATGGGAGGGGAGCCAAACAGTTTTTTAACCTCCTGTCACCTACATGTTAAAGTGTTTTGTATGTTTTATATGTCCGCAGTTATGTTAATACTCAGAGTTTTGGATCACTCTCTGTGGATTCTTTCACTTTTGAGGCATTTTTAAAGTTGGAACAATGTGTGCAAACCATCAACTATGCTTCACAAATGTTTGGACCTTACATCCCCTCTTTAAAGGTACACTGTGTAACTTTGCGGTACAGGGTCCACCACCTGCTTGTCTTCATAGAAATGTTATTGCTTTGTCAAGAATGTCTCACAGTGTGGCATTAAACTCACCATTATCCATCTTTAAGCCCACAATGCTTCCAGGCCAAGTTACACGTCAGGTCTGTTGAGAGGCAAGCTCACTCACTGTAGGAATGCATGTTTTTCACAGGATTTTTGAGCAGTAAAACATCAGTAATTGAATAAATGCAACCTGGATGAGTTTAATGCCACACTGTGAAACCTTTCAGCAAAGCAATAATATCTCAATGGAAACAAGTTTTTGGCAGACCCCCTACCAGAAAAGTTACACAGTGCACTTTTATGTTTCTAGTTTAAGTATTGATTAGTATTGTTATAGTACTTTTTGACAACCATTGTGCAGTACAGCTCCATTTGTTCCCTTTGTTAAATCCAAGAGATAGATAAAGATGCAAAATGTAGTGATTACACGTTCTTAAATGTTTTTGCTTCATTGTCAAACCTCTTCCACTCTGTGCGTTGTACCTTTCTGCTTAATACTCCTGTAGTGTTTTTAATCATTCACGTAACAGCCCACTTCTTTCTCTGCCAGATCTGTTTAATAAAGCCATGGCTCTCAGCGGTGCTCTTACTATTTAATTTAGCGCTATCATCTCCACCTACACACATTAGCCGCAACAGGTTCTATAACAATGTTTCCCAAATGAACGCTTCAAATGCAGTTGGATTTCTACACACAAACGCTGCAGGTAGAAACATGGACACAACAAGAAACATTATTTAACATATACTAGTACTGTAGTGTGATTTCATATCTCCTCCAAGATGATGCTGAACTTCTGGGCTTCACATGACATCACAACAATAATATTTAATACACATGGGGCACATAAAATAAATATCCAGTAGATTTATTTGTAACACAGTGAGCTCTTGGTTCTAATCACTGATAGAAGTGATCAGGTTCAACATTTGTCAATTTACATTTTGGATATTTCACAGTGAAGTACAGTGTAATTAACTGATACTTTGCAAGTACAATGTCATTAATTGATGTTGCTGACACCATCAGTATTCCTTGGGGGTGTGATGCTAACTGTAGGCACTGCTCTATCTGAGGCTTGTTATACTTTAATCTGAGTTTTATTTGAACACACTCTGAATATTTAGTTTAGAAGAAGTACTACAACAAGTGACCTGATTTGTGCTGTTAAACAATCTCCCTCAGACGCATTTAGACATTTTTTTTGACAGTGTTTGCTAATGCATGCACTGTGCCACCATGGCTGAACATTCCTAGCCTGATTCATCATCTGATTCGTTCCCTCGATAGTAGGTGGGTACTTTTTTTTATTTAACCAATCGCTGCTATTTGGTCCCGTAGGAAGAAGGGCAATAACATCTTTTCCCTTGATAAAATTCACCAAACATTCTCTTTGTTCTGGCTTTAAATCCTCGATCTCAGGAATCGTTGCCAACACAGAATGTATGGCTTCGTCTACACCCATCTCGACCACTTTGTTTACTGTTGTGCTGTACCACAAAAGCTCTTTTCTGATTGGCCGGTGCATAGTCTACAACTTCCGTGGCTCTTGATTCCTGTGTATTGTGATTCCTGAACTAGTCACTGGAGAGAAATTAAATTAAGTGGAGGCACTGGGTGGCGCCAGCCTGGCGAGAATATTCCAACATAGAGATACATGTATCAATTGGGAAATCTTGCCCTCCATGCGGGAGTATGGCATCGTCACGTAACTGCTGTAACTGTAACGTTTAACAAAAAATTCTTCTCATTGTGTGAAAAAGTCTTGCAGAAGAGGTGAGACAGACCTCTGCTCTGAAAATGTGTAAACCCAGGGCTCAAAACAGTTCATCATGCAGGTGACCTACCATTTCCAAAAAAGAACTAACTGTTGCTGTAATGTTTTTTGAGACCACTGATTATGTAATTTTCACCTACATTTAAACGTAAAACCCTATGATGGTACAAACTTGACTAGTGTTAGCTACTTCATTCTTATCAATGAATAAAAAAAAACACCTCTTCCTGCTCAGCACCAGTCCCTCAGTGCAGATCTGAAAAGGCCAGCACTGCCCTGGAGTCATTTGACATTCACGAGCAGGTGCAATGCCCTCTCCTCTCACCAGGTGTCTCACTGAGCTCCCCCCCCAAACCCTGCTCTCTGTCCCTGCTACAAATTCATTGAGCAGATTGGGGGAAAAAAAAAGCCTCTCTCTTTCCCTCTCTTCTCTTTCTCTGTCTCTCTCTCCCTTTCTCTCTCTCCCCCTCTCTCTCTGTCTTTCTCCTTCCTCTTCTCTCTCCTCTCACTGTCTCTATTCTCTCTCTCTCTCTCCCCCAGTCTCTGTCTCTGTCTCTCTCTACCCGCCTACTCTCCTCTCCCTCACTTTTCTCTCTCTCTCTCTCTCTCTCTCTCTCTCTCTCTGTCTCTCTCCCTCTCTCTGTCTCTCTCTCTCTCTCTGTCTCTCTCTCTCTCTCTGTCTCTCTCTCTCTCTCTGTCTCTCTCCCTCTCTCTGTCTCTCTCCCTCTCTCTGTCTCTCTCACTCTCCCTGTTTCTCTCTTTTTCTCTCCCTCCTTCTCTCTCTCCTCACTTGGCTGCGCGCTCCCTTTGTCTCGCCAGCATCTCATCTCGTTTGTTGACAAAATTCCCACGAATCATTACACTTGACTTGTACATTTAAATCACAAGATTTAAACACCATATGTGTTTGCAGTTGTAGTACACTGTAAAAAAAATAATAAAAATAAATGTTCCAAAGTAGGGCATTAAAAGTATCTATCTTGCATTGATTCAAGCAGAGGTCTTAGGGATGTACCGATACGATATTGATATTAGATATCAGCACCAGTATTGAAAATTTTGATGGTGATGGATTGAATATTGGTTTCAAGATATAGCTTCAGTCGATTTCCAAGTTTTGGATATAATGAAATGATTTACGGGCCAGTGTCGGCCCAAACACCTCATGAGCTGTTCTTACTTTATATGATAAATAACAGTTGCAAAACACATTTGGATAATTATTAATTATTTACTACAAACTGTTTGTGTTTAAAGGACATACATCATAGTTTCACTCTCTGCCCTGGTATCGGTCGATATCAAGTATCAGCAGATACTTAAAGCGAAAGTATCGGCATCAGTATCGGTGAATCATTGAAAGGTGTTCCATAAACACACACTGTACCTCTCCACAGATCTAATCTGTAACTTAGCCTGCTTGTTTCCATGGACCTAAATAAGTGTAATGCTTTGCTGAGGATCTTTCCAGACAAATAAACATTACCATGGTGACAACAGGCCTAGGCAGGTTCCATAGTGCACTTTAAGTCCTTTTAGCCCATACTAAATGATAAAGTTTCACTGTGTTCAGTCAGTCTTTGTGCTTTATCTGTGCTGTTGTGTGTTTTGCAGTGCACAGTAGCTGCTCAGACTCCTCCTCTGTGGGCAGTCAGAAGGAGGGAGACACTGGCAGAGACCACAGGGGGCGCTCTGGGTCCACAGGGTACTCACAGGTGGGAGCACTGACACCATTTGGACATTAGTCCAAACTCAAATCTGACAGATGTACACAAACACTGAATAATGGTTTCCATTAAGAACACATGTTGTGCTTGTGTGGGTTATATAGTTATATTCACCCATGGATCATTATGTCATTATTATTTGCAACATTTATTTAAAACTAATTAATAAGAGAAACAAGTCTGCTAATTTGTAGATCACATTAGCGAGTAGTGTATTTATTTATTTATTTATTTTTTCATTTGTACCAATAAGACCATGCTACAATGCCAAATCCTACGTGTATCACCAATTAGGAAAATTAAATCTGAGAATGAAGTAAGTACAGAGGAATGGGCTGGTAGCAGTGCAAATGGTGTCTGATCGGAAATATGACGTCTTGAAAATAAGCAACTAAAGATTACTCAAACATCCATGTAATAATAGATAAGTAGATTTTGATCTCTCTCTCTCTCTCTCTCTCTCTCTCTCTCTCTCTCTCTCTATATATATATATATATATATATATGAATGATAGATACTGTGTGTATAAATATATACATATATATATATATATATATATATGTGTGTACAATATAAATATGTGTATGTGTATGTGGTGTGTGTGTGTGTATGTGGTGTGTGCGTGTGTATAAATATACTACTACTATGTGTGTATATACATATGTGTGTGTGTTTAAATATATGTATGCAGTGTGAATATGTGGCCCTCTCACCCGGCTGCATATGCACAACAATACCTGGTTGTGGCTCATGGCTGGAGTCTAAATGAATTTGCTTTTCACAAACAGAGCGTATTCTCTCCATCTCCTTATCGAGCAAACAGAAAATGACAGATCGGCAAACAGACTGCGGACACCAGCAGATAGCACAAACACATTTCAACAACGCACTGCAAAAAATGTCACATCAAGCCCCTGCTTGAATGACTTCAATCCACAAGTTGATTTGAGTAGTGTTGTCGAGGTATGATTGAATGCAATGTTTCTTGTGCAGGGTCCACTACCTGCTTGTCTCCATGGAGATGCTATTGCTTTGTCTAGAATGCTGCACAGTTACAGCATCAAAATATCCATAAAGACAAGCAGGCGATGGCACCAGGACAAGATAAGGTTATTAATCCCTTGCAAGGAAAATTCAGTCTCTGCATTAGAGCCTTCAGTGTCTCTGTGGCAACCTGTCAGGAGCAGTGGGACCATAGACTGTAAAGAAGTGAAATAAGGGAATGTGTTTGGCTCCAGTCAAATGAAGCTCATCGACGCTTGCAGTTATGGGGTGAATTTGGAGCCAGTTCCATATTAGGAATACAAATTTATTTACAAACAAATTAGCAAAATCAAAACACAAGGATCATGTAGAGCAGGTTAATACGAACATTTGAAGACCAAAATTAGGAGTCTGAAAGGAGCAGTTACAGAGTAGACAGTAAGTGACTTTGAGACAGAAGTCAGGAGTCGATGGAGCCAGAATCACCCCCATGCTCACTTCCTATTTGGAACAAGGCAGCTAGAAGGTTAGCTATGTCCATTTATGTGCAGTCTATGAGTTGGACCCACCCCCAGGTTTTGAGCTAGTCTTGGTCATGACTACTTAGCTGGAGGAAGTGGGAAAGTTACATAGTGCATCTTTAACTAGTGTGTATTTTTGCAGTGTAGCTTGCCTAAGCTCTCATGAACACTGAATAAAACTTGTCTTTTTTTTTTTTTTTTTTTCATTTTATACAGTCTCCCTCCACAGCCGTATAACTGTCATCTCAATAACTGTAAGTCACGCCGTTTATTACATACAAAACATTTCTTTCACTCCATCTCCCTCCCTCTCCCTCTCTCTCTTTCTTTTCTCTCTGTCTTCTCTCTTCCCCAGTTTATTGATTCTCATCTCTCTCCCTTTCTCTCTTTCACTCTGCTCTCTCCCCTCTATCTTTCTTTCTATGTCGCTCCCTCTCCTCTCTTTTCACTCTCTCCCTCAACCTCAGTACCCCTCCCATCTCTCTCTCTCCTCCTCTCTTTCCCTCACCCACCCATCTTTTCCTTATTTCTCTTCTCCCAGCCTCCTCTGTCTCTCTCATCTCTCTTTATCTCCCACTATGCCTCTCTACCCGTGTTTTCTGTCTCTTCTCTCTCTCGTCTTTCTCGTCTCCGTCACTCATGTTGTCAGCTCGCCCTGCAGTGTTCACTTTGTTAATTTACACATTTGTGCTTGGCATGTGCTTACTTAAATAACACAAAACACCACGTGCTCTTGTACAACTCTTAAAGGTCCTGTATTACGCAAAATTTACTCTTGAGAGTGAATTTAAAGCCACGTTAAAATATTGCTAACCAATCCAAAACATAACCAGTGAGTTGTGTCATGTTTAGTTCAGTATTGATTGGCAATTCCAGGGCTGAAATCATCCAAATGTTTCTAGTGAAGGTGTATGGAGTTTAAAAACACAGTGGAGCACATGAAATCACAAGCTGGAGTGTTTTTAGTTTGTGAGAAGAGCTTAATATGCAGGGTTTATGTGTTAAACATGTGTGAATGAACCAAAGCACAACTCTGGGTATGTTTTGGATGAGGAAACATCGGTTCAGAAAATAGTGCCATTTACAGCTAGAAGTTGTAAATTGCCACCTTCCTAATGTGATTTTACAAACACATTTTTAAAATTCAAGGTTAGTTAGTGAGAATTCTCAGTAGATCCCACTGAGTGAGAACTGATTGTAAAATAATAAGAAATCTCCTCTAGAATGGGCAGGACTTGTGACTCAGACTCAACTTTGACAAATCTGAACAATGAGGACTTCCGCTGGGAGACTACAAAAATGTCCCCAAACACCTACTATAAGGCGCTCCGGAGTATAAGTCACACCAGCCAAAAAATGCATAATGAAGAAAAAAAAACATATAAGTCGCATCGGACTATAAGTCACACTTTTTGGGGGAAATTTATGTTGTAAAATCAGGGACCAGGAACCGACATTTCATCCTGAACGTCAAGTTCTAGTAATAATAACAATAGAATAAAGAACAACAGACTGAATAGGTGTTAATATGTTAACATAACATATTAAGAGTTATTTAGATAAGTATAGCATAAACAACAGAACAGAACAAGTTTACCAAACTCTCCATCTCACTCTAAATCACTAAATCCATTGAATTCTTTTTCCTCGGTGTCACTTCTGAGCAACTCCGCACAACTTCGTTTGTCACGGGAGACCATGCTTTGTCATCCAGTGACTTCCAGGAAAGTTTCATGGTGCACCCGCCATGTTCTCCATTCCCGCTTTCTGCCAGTCCCTGATAAGTTTCTCGCTCACTCCAAACTTTCTTTCTGCTGCTCGGTTACCGTTTTCTCCTACTTGCAGCAGGACAGTGACTTTTTCTGCAGGAGACATGCGCAGAAAATTGATACACAAGCCTAGAGTTCCCTCTCGTGGCTGTCAGTCTGAAAAATTTCATATATAAGTCGCAGGACCACCCAAACCATGACAAAAAGTGTGACTTATAGTCCAAAAAATACGGTACTTGTACTACAGCCTAAACTCTACCTTAGATTTGCACAGGTGAAACTGTGAAAACAGAAGCATTTTGTTTACAGCATGGATGTACTAACACTCTCTAACATGCATGCCAAACAAATAAACATAGATCTTTAAAAATGTAATTATCTTTTTCCTTTCTCGTCATGTAGAAACTGGATGAAGATTTGACTCATCTCAAATGGCACTTACAGACTCTAAACCAGAGATCTCGAGACTGCTCTTTGGGAAATCTCTCCAAATGACCAAAGACTGTTTTATTTTTCCCTTAAATCTCCAAAGAAAAGCTGCCTCCAAAAACACAAGTGATCAGATGCACTTGTTTAGCCTGTGTCAAATGCCAGCGGGGCTCTCCTCCTCCTCCTCCTCCTCTTCTTCCTCTTTCTCCACTCCTTCCCTCCGCTGTCCGCCATCTTGGATCTGCCCTCTCAGTTGCCTGCAGAGTCACTGACACCAAAGGCACTTGAGGAGCACAGAGCGGCCATTGTTTGCCCCGCAGATCCCCCTCTAAGGCCAAACCACTTGCTCTGTGCGAACCAATGATGGAGCGGTGCCTTCTCTGGGCTGGCTCGCTTCACTGTACACACAACATGACAGCAAACAGGAAGTCAAGATAGGAATAATACGCTTGGCACATTCACAAATTATGAAGATATATATAAACATCAATAGTCCCACCAATATTTAAGCCTGCGTAGATTCTAAAAGTTGATTTTACATAAATTTTTCCCATAAAAAATTCAGATGTTTTGAGTTTAAAGGCATGTCAGAGTAGAGTTGCACGATATGAGAAAAATATATATTTGATAGGGATGTAACAATAACCAAAATATCGTGATATCATCTTGTCAAAAGTCTCACAATAATATCATGCGGTGTTACAATATATCGAATCACAATTTCCTTTGCTTAAATGCATGTTTTTTTTAGTAGCAACAGCTTGTAAACATCGGGAACTACATATCCCATGATTCATTTCAGTGCAGAAAACATGAAGAGATATGTTTTTGACTTGAATTCTTGGGATTATGATGGAAATAATTCACAACAAAATCTTGTCAAGGTATTTTAAAAGCAAAAAAGTGTACATTTATATTAGCCTCTCCAAAATATCGCAATAAATATCATACCATGAGATGCATATCGCGATAATATCGTACTGAGAGATTTGGATATCGTTACATCCCTAGTATTTGATAATGATGTTTTGTATGCCGATAATGATAGAGATGTAACAATAACTGAAATATCGTGATATCGTGTCGTCAAAGTTCTCACAATAATATCGTGCATCATCACAACACATCAAATCACAAGTCTCTTTACTTAAATTAAGAGTTATGGTGCAGCAATAGCTAAAGAAAGACAGAGGGAACTACATAGACCATGATTCATTTCAGTGCAGAAAACATGAAGAAATATGTTTTTGACTTGAATTCTTGAAATTATGATGTAAATTATTCACACCGAAGTCTTGTCATGGTATTTTAAAAGCAAAAAAGTCTACATTTATATTAGCCTCTCCAAAATAACACAGTAAATATCATACTGTAAGATGGATGGATATTGTTACATCTCTAATCGTGAGCCTCCCCATGATATCACAATAAATATCGTATCGTGAGGTTCATACCGTGACAATATCATATCGTTATCTTGGAGATCTTTACATCCCTCGTAACTACTGTACTGGAAACAATTATTTTTGCTCAACATCATATTTAAAACTGAAAATTTGGCTAGATATAAAGTTTTAGTAATATATTGCGAATAAATTATAGTCTTTTATCATTAGCTACCATATAGATGAGTAAGTAGTATGGAAGATAATTTGTTTCATCAAATTTTGAATTTTAAATGCAGTTGAATTTCTCGCTTTGAATTTTTTAACTCTGAAAAAACATGTTTGAATTATTTTTATTCAGAATTTTAGTTGAAATTTTAAGCGTACATTTTCAAAGTGTTTAAAATTTTAAATAAAAATGTTACCTTTTATATATTCAGCACAAATATATTCAAGCCCTCAAATTCAAGAGTGTAAAATTTGCAGTGAAAAAAATTCGCAGGAAAGATCCAAGATGCCAAGAGTGATCAATCGAAGTTAGTAAGGAGGAAATGGTGCAGTGAAGCGATCTGATTGGTCAATATTTGCCTCATCAAAACTTCAAACCCCGCCCACAAATGAGAGTGGCCAATAGGAAACAGCCTCTATCCTTCTCGCTCACACAGGATCGATTGCTTCTGCCTTGGCATCGTGAATCTTTGTTGTGAAATTTTACACAGCGAATTTCACAATCTGAATTTTGACTTTTGAATTTGGGGGCTTGAAAATATCTGTGCTGAATATTTAAAAGGTGATTTTTTTATTTTAAATTTAAACCATATTGAAAAAGTATACTTCAAATTTCAGCAACTAAAATTCAAAATAAAAATAATTCAGACATCTTTTTTCAGATTTAAAAAATTCAAAGTGAGAAATCCAGTCGTATTTAAAATTCATGGATGGAACAAATTATCTTCCATAAAGTAACTTAAAGAATCTTACCTTAAAGTATATATTTTATTGCAATTTCTTTAAAGCTAAAATTATGTAGTGCAGTGTCTTTTGTCTATAATAAAACGACAAAAAACGACAGCAAAAATAACAAAAATCTTCCAAATACGTTTATAAAGTGACATTCCTGCACTACAGGCAATTCACATTTTGTACATATTTGAATCTCATGAACCACATTTGCAGTCATGTGTTATCTCATTTCTGACAGATTATGAGACAGACCGGGTATCGTCATTGGAATAATCATTAAAAAATTATGTATGGATTCATTTTTGCCAATCTCAGCCGACCTTACCTACTTGCATATCTCCACATGACAGCCCACATACAATAATAATAATAATAATAATAACAGTACGCGACGCAGATCGAGTATTGCGTTGGCAGATTTGGAGGATATTCTGGACATTTGTGGGGAGAGGAGACATTTCCCCTCTTGAGCTCTGACGCGGCGCATATAGACAGGTGTGATTGGGTCTATGTAAATGAGCTTTCACACACATGCCGTCTTTCTTATTGTTGTGAGGAGCAGTAGCCATTTTAGCGTTTTAGCAAAGCCCCAAAAATACAACAAAGGTTACATGCCACAGAACGGGAATCCGCTATGTATAGTAATATGCAAGGCGTGTTTGATTAAGCTAATGCTATTACACAGGATTAATACGTGTGTACCAAAGTGATTATGTTGGTGGGGGACTGTGGAAATTTGACATAAAAACAGAATGCACTGTTGGTTTCTGAATGTAATACTATTGTGTTAAAAATTCACTAAATTGTATTGGGACAAAATATCAAAATTGAACGCTTAACTCACTATTGTACGGATTTTTTTAAAATATATTTACAAAATTGCAAAAGAAAATGTTATATTATAATTTTCTTTTTCATAATTCTCTTTTTGCTGTGTCATTTTTCTGGTGGAGGGTTCATTATCTACTCGTCTCCTTAGAGATGTTATTGCTTCACATGGAATTTTTCTCAAAATGGCATTAAATTTAACTATCTCAGAGGGGGAAATTAGGAGATGCCACCAAGCCGAGTTACATGTCAGATCTGGGGAGAGGCGTCCCCCGCTCAGGTATTTTTGCAATAGAAAATACTTGTTATTGAATAAACAATAGACAAACAACTCCTTCCTGATTTGAAAGATATAATATTTTGATTTGGATTGCTGAATCAATTTGTTTATGATCACAGAGGACGGTTGCCATAGCTAAGTCCTAAATATAAGTTTAATACCATAATGTGGAACATTCTAGGCAAAACAATAACATCTCTAATCTACATGAAGACAAGTAGACAAGTTACATAGTGTACCTTCAAATAATATTAGTTTAAAACATGGTGCCAGCATTAAACCTCATTATAAAACTCACAAACAAACAAAAAACACAATTATACTAGTTTTATTTGTGCTTTACACGGTGCTCCAAGTCTGTTTAATGGAGTAAGTTTTACACTATAACGTGTATTTGACCAGGTCGCTCTGTATCCTGTTTAAGGTCAAACAACTTTCAAACAAGGATGAAAGAGTCCTTGCATTTCATATTAAGTTACATATTGAATTTGTAGTTATGCCAAAGGTTTAAAGTGGGCATCTGTGCAATGTCTTTTCTTTACTAAACCGCTGTGCTCAGTCAGTTTTTCTTCATGAAATGGAGGAATGTGGAAGAACTGAATGCATTGTATGTTTTTTATATGTTGTGGTGGCCAGTAAACAAAAAAACAATCCTTCAAAGAGCTTTTCAATCAAATATACCTACTAGATTGAGTTGACGTTATAGCGTTCAAAAATAGGTCAACAATCTATAGGAGACTTTGCCTTGAAACTGTCAAAATGCAGATATTTTTACCAGGTTTATGGTTGATATGTCTGTAATAACTGGGTCTATCCACGTGAAACAGAAGCTGGTCCAAAGGTTAATGTTTTCCCTGTTACCATAAATGCTTTAAGGTGGAATCTCTTCTTCATTGTAGTGTCAAAATGTAGTGTAGTTATTCGATCACTCATGCACAAGTGAATGTTTTTAAATGACAGTATTAATATGGCTAATTTGTGGAATTCTTAACAAATAATAAGGTTCAAACATGTTGTGGATCACATGTTTAAACAGTAAATCTCCCATATGAACGACTGTAGAGAAACAATATTGTCTGAGATTATGAACGCCGGTTGTTTCCACACTCATCCATAAGCCCCTCTGATTGGATAAAATCTGCTGGTACTTCTCATCCAAAGAAAACATGTTCAAAGGTGTCCTCCGGCACTTTACTGGAGGAGGGTCTGCCACCTGCTGCTCTCCCTGGAGATGTCATTGCTTTGACTGGAATATTCCACAATAGGACATCAAACTTAATCAGTTTCCGTGGAGATAAGCAAGTCCTGCCTTTACATTTTCAAATGTACAAAAAAAAAACCCCAAAAAAAACACCTGCAATTGAATGAATGCAAGTTAAATAAAGTTAATGCCATACTGTGGAACATTAGCCTGGTTCATCAGCTGGTTTCAGTTTGTGGAAACCGTCTGACCTCGCAGCATTAGGATTCGTTCGCTCGATGGTAGGCAGGTACTTTTTAAAATTTAACCAAACGCTGCCATTTGGTCGTGATGTATGTAACGCGCTGCTAACGGGGCTAACTGGTATATTAAGCTTTTCCCAAATCCCGTAGGAAGAAGGACAATAACGTTTTTCCCCTTGATAAAATTCACCAAACATTCTCTTTGTTCCAGCTTTCAATCCTCAATCTTGGGAATCCTTGCCAACACAGAATATACGGCTCTTTGATGATTGGCTGGTGCCCAAACTCGCACTTCTGAGGTTGTTGCGAACCGTCTTGAGTATTCTGATTCCTGACATAGTCACTGGAGAGAAATGAAATTGAGCAGAGGCACTAGGTGGCGCCGGCCTGGCTAGTGGAACATTCCAGGCAAAGTAAAAGCACTTCAATAGAGACAAGCAATTGGTGAACCTCCCTCTATAAAAGATACACAGTGGAACTTTCCTAGTGAAGGAACAGGCACGATATGCTGTACAATTTGTTTCCAAAACAAAAAAGAATAAAAGTAGGTCCAGTCTCTTTAAAACCTTGAAATGTTGGACAAAATGAGAGACCATTTAAAAGCTATAATGCCCTTTATAATACCCCAGAGCAGCTGCTTAACCTCTGGCTTGGCCTCTCCTATTAAATCTTTATGGAAGCCACATATTTGAATGTACAATGAGGAAGAGGCTGAACAAAACCAAGTGTAACAATACCTTTTATTTCTTTTGTAAGAGACAATTTTGACATTTAATAATTTATCCGTTTGTTTGGCGATGCAAGCTGTCGTGATGTGCCTTTTTAAAATCATGAAATGTCTTAATTTGAGTTTGGAGTGAACATCATGTGCTAAATCTTCATTGCTAACAAGATTGTATCAGACATTATAAGAGCTATTCTACATGCCTATATAATTATTATTTTTTATAATTCATGAATGATCAACGTTTTGGATATTAAAGGTGCACTATGTAACTTTTTGGTTGGGGGTATATCATTGTTCTGCCTGGAATATTCCACAGTATGAGATTAAACAGTTTTACCGTACGTTTATCCAGTTACAGGTGGTTTTCGCTCAAAAATACCTAGAAAAACAAATATTCTGACTGTGAGTTGGGTCGCCGCTCCACAGATCTGACCTGTAACCTGGTCTGATTTGGTCTCTATGAAGATAAAAAGGTTTAATACCACACTGAGAAACGTTCCAGACAAAGCAACAACATCTCCACGGAGAAAAGCATTTGACGGACCCTCCACCAGAAAAGTTACACAATGTACGTTTAAAGGTCGCCATGGAGATGTTATGGTTCTATGAGGAAACATTATAACATAGATAAAAATGTGCATAACGTGGGCCCTTTAAAATATTTCCCATCACAACACAACAAAGGAAACCAGAGAAAATATAAACAACATATTTAAATCAGTCAAGAAATATATTTACTCTATCTGCAATGACCAAATTTGGACTTCCCCTCCGCTTGTAAAACTATCATCGGCACATTTCCATTATTTTCCAGATTTGTTGCACTCAAATCTCCGAACTGCTCCTTTTTGTTTCAAGTCTCGCTGTAGCCATAAATCGACATCTTGAGTTGTGAATATTGCATAGGAGGAAGTAGTTAATATTTGATGGCTCGGCGCGTTCTTGTGGGTGAAACCAATCAGAGCGCCGTGATTGGAAAACGGTGCATCGGACAAAAACTGAGACGAGGTACAAATCTTAAAAAGACTTGGGGTTCTGTACAGCGGGGAGGTCAGGCGTATCAGAACTACATTCAAATTCAGAAATTGCAAATTGCTATTGAGCTGTTAGTGAATCAATATGTAATTTGTTTGGTTGGAGGAGCCTGCTCAGTGCGTCGCCCGTAGCTGTTTGGTACATTGCATTATATTGGGAGCACAGTAATGAAGTCCATCTTTCATTCTTATAGCAGCTGTATAGATTGTCATATTCAGATTGGTGGCATGGAAAGCTACGCAGTGTTAATGTACAGAAACTTATCAGCTCTATTTCTTACGTTTTAAAGGCCGATGTTTACATTTTTATAGCTAATGTTGGAAATGCATGAGAAGAACTGTATTGTTTTTGTACTGTGTTGAAATAAAAACTGGATTGTATTTTCAAAATGTTTTCAATCTGCGTGTTTTGTTTGTTTATTTATGTTTAGCCTTGCAATGTAATGACTCATACCACCTTTAGAAAGCTCTCGACACTTCTCTGGAGCTGAGCAGGGCTGGGGCTGCTTAACGCTTGGATAGGAGACCGCGGCGGCTCTAGTGGAAACTGTGGTTGCGTCATTTGGCAAGACACTTCCCTAATTAGAAGCCGCAGATATGACCAGAATTAGTGGCTTAATTTACTAACCAGACTGGATGATTGACACAAGGTCAGATGTTCAGTTAGGCCGGGCGTACACTGTGCGATTTTTGACCCTTTTTGAGCCGATTTTTCGCTCGTGTGACTGTTTTGGGGATCGGGCCGAGTTTTGGCATCATCGTGTGTCGTGCTTCGTGTAGTTTACATGGGGTAAAGAGAACCGATTAATGACTCACGACCAGCTCCCGATCGACATTCGTAGGTCGCAAGAAAATCAAACTTGTTTGAAATCCAGTCGCCTCTCGTGAGGATTTCGCTCTGTTGAAGTTGTTCCACGAACCGATTTGCCAGAATCTGGCAGACTGCGCATGCGCGGACGCAGAAGTGGCTCAGCATTGTGTCTCCGCACATCTGTGGTTTTCTACTTCCGGAACAACAACTTTGACAACTCCGGTCGTTATGTGAACGTACAGTGTGAGCAGGCAAGTCGCATCCGAGCATCGGTTCGTTCAGTGTGAGAACATGATTCGTGAGCTGTGAACTGTTAAACCCTGTGATTTGGTCGTACAGTTTAAGCTGGGGCTGAGTGACACGACCGAAAATATCGCACAGTGTACGCCCGGCATTATACAAACAAAATATCCTTCGAATGGTCAAAAGTCCTCGAAATGGCGGCATTATCAGAAAACTGAATCCCCTGAATAGTATGAAAAAGTTACATAATCATTCATACAGGCATGTTGTCAACAGAAAAGACATTAAACAAATTGATTTGGTAAATTTGTGATTATGTTTTATCAGGTATAACAATTTAAAATATAAACCATACATTTATAAAGGCCCCTGTCCTCCATCATATGTGGCCATACCAGTTTGCCAAAGCCTGATGCCGTCAGATCTTAGAAGCTCAGCAAGTCCGGGCCTGGTTCAGTACTTGGATAAGAGACCGCAGGGAAAATCAGGTGCCACAGTGGAGCACCAGTCACAAAAAACTGTCGTTGTGTCCTTAGGCAAGACACTTCACCCACATTGCCTAGTATGAAAGTGGTGTGTGTGTAAGTGATGGTCGTGGTCGGAGGGACTGATGGCGCAGATTGGCAGCCGCTTTTCTGCCAGGGCAGCTGTGGCTACAATAGTAATTTATCACCGAGTGTGGAGTGAATGAATAATGCTCTGTCAAGTGTCTCTGTGATATATGTCTGTGAAAAGCTCTATATAAAATAAACTTACTAACTTCTCTGATATATTGAAGAAAACCTATTGCAATGTGAATTTCCAATATGATGTCATTATTTTGACTTTAAGTATCTGCCAGCACCTGGTATTAACTGATGCCAGTGTAAGGACTAAAAATAACACTTACCTCCTCAAACAGACAAGAGATCCAACTGTGTTATGTACCTGTTATTTATTCTTTAAGTAACTACAGAGCCACTTTGTGTAATAAAAGTTCAAACATTATGATGTATTCTGGACCAAAATCAATTAAAGACCCCATCACAATATCGGCTTAACTGACATCATGGAACCGATATCTGATCCAGCAAATTTAGTTTCATTCACACATGTTTAACACACACACCCTGCACCATTTAAGCTGTGTTCTTCCCTCAAACTGAAAACACTCTGTTCCACCTTGTGATGTCATGTGGTAACACAGGAAGCGCTCCAGTGTGTTTTTAAAAGTGCATTGTGTAACTTTTCTGATGGAGGCTCCGTCATATGCTTTTCTTTGTGCACGTGTTATTGCTTTGTCTGGAATGTTTCACAGTACGGCATTAAACTTTTCGATATTCTGGAGACCAACCCAGACCAAGGTTAAGTTTAAGTTAGATCCATGGAGAGGCGACCCCACTCACAGTCAGAATATTTCTAGGTATTTTTGAGCAGTAAAACCACCTGTAATTGAATAAATGCAACACAGAGCTGTTTAATGTCATACTGTGGAACATTCCAGTGACATCTCCATAGAAATAAGCAGGTGGCAGACCCCCAGCTAAAAAGTGAAACACCTTTAAACTCTAATATTCAATAGCAGTAACCGTTTTGGTGCGTCCCTAATAGTGACCTAAACCCACAGCAGTTCCTCTCGGGGGCCTAGTTCAGGGCCTAGTTCGGGGCCTATAGTGAACGTCCAGAGTCGTAGTCGTGCTCGCGTCCAGCTGTGGTGCACTCACTCACACTGAGCGATTAGATAAGTCCAAAGCTGCAGCAGTAACAGCCATATCAAATAGTTTGAGCAGGGATCAAATTCTCCAAATGAGAGGAGGGCATGCAGACTGGTCCACACACAGGAACGACAGATAAAGGATTCCATAGACGGGGCACAGGAACTAGAGGAGGGGGGGGGTGGAAGACAGTAGGTGGGAATTATGGGAAATACGGAGCAGACAGACAGAGAGGCACATTCTAGGGGGCGAGAGGAGTCGGGGAAAAAAAGACGACAAGAATAGAGAGAGGCTTATAGAGAAGGGAAAGTGGAGTTAGTTTTTTTGTGTATATGGAGAAACTAAGGGCGAGCGAGCAACAGAAGTGCTACAGGGGAGAGAGAGAGAGAAAGAGAGAGAGGGGTAAAAAGGGGGCCATGTTGACAAAGCAGCGAGACTGTGCGGAACAAAGGGAACGTGAAGAGAATGAGTCGGGGGAAACATCAAAGGGATTTTTCAGGCCTGGTTACCGGGACAACAGACATTTGCATGCGATTAGCTTTTTACATCATATTAAGAAGGGTGAGGGAGGGAGAGAGGGACGGAGGGAGGGAGGGAGAGAGGGAGAGGGAGGGAGGGTATGGATCAAGAGGACTATAGATCATATGGTTAGACATAGAGAGAGAGAGAGATGGGAAAGAGGGAAAGGGAAAGAAAAGAGGGGAAATCAGGATTGAGGGTGAGAAAGAGGAGGGAGTGGGACTGGGGGAGAGATGATAAAGGAGAGGAGTAAGAGAGATTGTGAGAAAGAGAGAAAGAGGGAGAGCTACATGGGGGACTGAGAAAAAAGAAGATAGAGACTCTTTATAGATAGATCGACAGATAATGAGAGAAAGAGGACGGAGGGAGGGATAGAAATTGGAAGAAAGAGATGAAGGATGGAGAGAGAGAGAGAGGTCCAGGGACAAGAGAGAGGGAGAGTAAAAAGTGGAAAGAGCAACATGGGGAGATGAGAGAGAGATGATGAAACAGAGGGGAGGAGAGAAAAAAGAGAGGTCAATTTGGAGAAAGAGGGAGATGAAGAGAGACGGGGAAAGAGAAGAAAGGGTGAGAGAAACAGAGTGCCTAAGAAGTGAAGAGAAGAGTGACATGGGGAGACTGGAGAGAGAGCTGATGAAACAGAGGGAAGGAGAGAAAAAGAGAGAAAAAGACAGATAGATTTGGAGAAAGAAGGGGATGAAGAGAGATGGGGAAAGAGAAGAAAGGGTGAGAGAAACAGGTAGAGAGAGTGAGTAAGAAGTGGAGAGAGAGAAACATGGGGAGATCAGAACTTGGGAGAGAGAGAGAGATGATGAAATAGAGGGAAGGAGAGAAAAAAAAGAGTAAAAAGAGAGGTTGATTTGGAGAAAGAAGGGGATGAAGAGAGATGGGGAAAGAGAAGAAAGGGTGAGAGAAACAGGTAGAGAGAGTGCGTAAGAAGTGGAGAGAGAGACATGGGGAGATCGGAGAGAAAGATGAGGAAACAGAGGGAAGGAGAGAAAAAGAGAGATCGATTTGGAGAAAGAGGGAGACAAAGAGAGACGAGAAAGAGAAGAAAGGGGGAGAGAAACAGGGGGAGAGAGAGAGTACGTAAGAAGTGGAGAGAGTGACATGTGGAGACCAGAACTTGTGAGAGAGAGAGATGATGAAAAAGAGGGAAGGAGAGAGAGAAGGAGAGTAAAAAACGATGGAGGATAAAGAGAGAGAAAGAGGGAGGAGCATAAGAGATTGATGGAGAGAAAGAGGGAAAGAGAGTGCGTAAGTAGAGAGAGCAATGTGGGAAGATAACAGAGGGGAGACAGAGAGTAAAAAAGATAGATAGCGAGAGATAGATTTGGAGAAAGAGGGAGAAGGGGAGAGATGGTGAGAGAAGGGATGAGAGAGAACTTGGGAGAGAGAACAAGATGATGAAATAGAGGGAAGGAGAGAGAGACAGACAGGGTAAGAAGGGGTGAGAGAAGAAGAGGGGGAAGAGAAAGAGTGGAGGAGAGTAATACGGGGAGACCGGGGGGTAAAAAAGAAGAGCGAGGGAGATTTGGAGAAAGAGGGAGGGATGAAGAGAGAGAAGAGGAAAGAGAAGGGAGGGGGTGATGAGTGACATGGGAGAACAACATGGGACTTGTGAGAGTGAGAGAGATGGACCAGAGCTAGAAAAAGGGAGGAGAGAGAGAAAGAAGGAGAAAGTGAGATGAAGAGATGAAGAGGAGAGAAAGAGGGGGACGCTGGTAGGTCATCTCACGCGGTTAAACTGACTTATAGGCATCAAGCCAAGCGTTTCTTTGTAAACGAGTGTTCGGGGCGATATAGTAATCCACCATCTCCTCTGCAGACGCTTTTGGCAGAACAGGTCAGAGCCGCCACTGTGCTTTTGATTCTTCTCAGATCTGCACATGAAAAATACAAGTCCACAAAGCACTCTGTGTCCACTGCTCCGTGTGACCCTTTCAACCATTTTAACCGTTTAGTGCCAGGGTCAGCTTCGGTTTGGTTGGGAGAGGTCTGAGAACAACTAAGTTCTGCAATTTATGTTTTCAAATCAGGATTCAGTTCACAGTGTGTATTATTTTAAAGGTCCACGTTACACTGTTTTCTGATCTATGTTGTAATGTTGTTTCCTTGTCAATAACAGATCTGTGTTGAGTTTTGTTTCATTCAAATGTTTAACACATAAATCCTGCATATTTAGGCTGAGTTCTTCTGTCAACCTGAAAACATTCTAGCCAAGTTGGCGCTGCCTAGTGCCTCTGCCCAATTTCATTTCTCTCCAGCGACTAGGTCAGGAATTGGAATACACTAGACGGTTTGCAAAAACCCTGTAACTTGTAGACTGTGCACTGGCCAATCAGCAAAGAGCTGTGAAGCCATGACTGTGTCCCTTTTGTGGTACAGCACAAAAGTAAACAAAGCGGTCAAGATGGATGTAGACGAACCAGAGACTGTATAAAGAAGTGGACTAAGCGAGTGTGATGTCACCCATAGTGTTCCGCTCAAACGAGGCTCACGATGCTCACGATTACAGGAGCGAATCTGGAGCCTATGTGTTGAAGAGGATTTTTTTTTTGACAGACAAAATAGCGAAATCAGGATCATTGCGGGTTAAAGATTTTAAGACCAAAATGACCAGGCTCACAGCAGCAGTTACAGAGAGAGGAGCCACAAGATCCAAATTTAAGTCAATTAGAGCCACGGTCAGAAGGAGCCAGAAGAGCCTCCTGGCAAACTTCCTATTTGGCACGCGGCAGCTAGCGTGTTAGCCATGTCCATTCATATATATGAGTCTATGAGACGAAGCCATATATTCTGTGTTGGCAATGATTCCCAAGATCGAAGATTTAAAGCCGGAACAAAGAGAATGTTTGGTGAATTTTATCAAGGGGAAAGACATTATTGCCCTTCTTCCTACAGGATTTGGGGGAAAGCTTAACTTACCAGTTAGCCCTGTTAGTGGAGCATTACATATGTCATGACCAAATAGCAGCGATTGGTTAAATAAAAAAAAGTGCACGCCTACTGTCGAGAAAACGAATCCTAATGCTGTGAGGTCAGACAGTTCCCCGAAGTGAAACCGTCAGATGAAGCTAGAAAACACTCTGTAACACCGTGTGATGTGATGTGATCATACAGGAAGTGCCCCACTGTTTTTAAACTCTATACACCTTCACTAGAATCATTTAGATCATTTCAGACATGGAATTGCAAATTTCTACTGAACTAAAGGTTAAAAGACACTGTTAACTTGAAAACTACCACTACGTGACATCACAAAGTGGAACAGAGCATTTTGCGCTTTGGAGATGTAGACAGGGTTACTCAAACATGTGTGAATGAAACAAAACACAACTCCAGAGTCAGTTTTGCATAATATAGGACTTTTGAGACTGAAAACTTGACTACTGAAATATGAAGTGGCAAACTCATACAATAATAATCTCATATATTTTGGTCTAGAGATGCACCCTTTCTAGCTTTGTCAGTTCAGGAATTGATTCTTTGATTTTATAGGCGCTGTACTTGATTTTTACTGTCTTAAAAATGTGAAAAACTGAGCCAGTTCATTTAGTTTGCAGCAGATCAGAAGTTATTCCTCACTTTCATTATGCATTCCAAGCATCCTAATTATTACCATAATGAGTTCATGAGTGCTTTTCACAACTTTCACATTAAATGGTGTGTTTGAAAGTAAACCTTGGCCTGTAACGTTAACCATAAACCATAAACACTACAAAGGGAACACGGCAAATACAGCTAGCATGCTAACAACACATCTCCTGGTTCTGGTAGATAGAGGGATTCCTTTTAGAACTTAGCACTATTTCTTGTAATTTTGTAGCTTCTTCACAGACTGGAGGACAGGTCAGAGCTCTATAGTGGAATTTGTGGTTTAACTGTCAGATTTGTTGGCCTGGTTTATGGCTAATATCACTGTAATTACTGGGCCTATCCACATGAAACAAAAATGGCACAAAGTTCAATGTCTCCTCGGTCAGTAAACAAAAGGAAATACTTCTTTTCTTAATGGCTAGCTCAGAAAGTTGTTCAACACTAAAGAATGTTGTCAGTTGAAAGGACAATAAAAGCCATAAGATTAATATGGTGCATCTGTGGAGCCAATCCCAAACAAATAATGAGAAGGTTCAACATTTCTGGATCGTAAGTTTGGATATTTCTATAAAAATCCACACGCACACATAAAAACAAAACCAAAAAAAACCTGCGAATCTCCCATAGAGCTATATAGGCCCCTGCCCTCGATCTGAAATGAGGACACTGTTTTCACTATTTCAGTCTCGCAAATCTAACAAGGTAGAGTCTAGGTTGAAGTACAAAAAGATGTTGAGTCAAGTCCTCATTGTTCAGGTTTGTATGAGTTGAGTTACAAGTCCTGCGCTTTAAGAGGAGATTCCTTTCTGTCACTTACTGAACAAGAGGTGGGACCAAGTTGTCGTGCTGCAGTCTCAAGTAAGTCTCAAGTCTTTGACCTCAAGTCCGAGTCAAGTCCCAAGTCAAAGACAGGCAAGTCCAAGTCGAGTCTCGAGTCACTGGCCCATAAGTCCAAGTCAAGTCCAGGTCGTCTGGTTTGAGCTTCAAGTCATTCCAAGTCTTTAAACCAAAAAAGGACCAAATATAGCTTCGATTTTTGCAATTTATATGAATTTTAAGATAAATTGTTCGTATAAAGTCATAGTATATTTATATATGTGCGAATGTTCCCTTTTTAAATGTCATGACAAGATCTTAGAGTGAATCATTACCGTCAGAACAGAACAAATTCAGATTTAAAAGTGTTTCTCAGGTCTTCTCAAGTCACAGGCCTCAAGTCCAAGTCAAGTCCCAAGTTTTAGTCTATTTTATCAAGTCAAGTCTCAAGTCCAAAAACTAGTGACTCAAGTCTGACTCGAGTCCAAGTCACCTCTGCTCACTGGACTCTACTGGGAATTCTCATGGATTTAAACTAACCTTGAATTTGAAAAATGTGGATTAGGAATTGCTTTGTCTGCAATGTTTCACAGTATGGCATTAAACCTTTCTATCGTCACGGAGACCAAACAGGCCATGTTACAGATCAGGTCTGTGGAGAGGCAACCCTGCTCAAAGTCAGAATGCTTGCTTTTCTAGGTATTTTTTGAACATTAAACCACCTATAATTGAATAAATGTAAGGTATGGCCGTTTAATGTCATACTATGGAACATTCCAGGTAGAGCAATGACATATTCATAGAAACAAGAAGGTGACCCACCCCAAACCAAAAAGTTACACAGTGAACTTTTAGTGCTAGACCTATGAAGACATAAAAAATTGAGTATCTGGAAAAGCACTTCACATTATTATTGCAAAAACAAAAAAATAAAAAAAAATACACAAGAAAATTACCATATTTTTTCGAACTATAAGTCACACTTTATTTCATGTTTTGGGTGATCCTGCGACTTATAATCCGGTCAAGCTTGTATGTTTTTTTTTCTTCATTACACATTTTTTGGCTGGTGCGATTTATACTCCGGAGCAACTGATAGTTTGAAAAATACGGTAGTGTAAAACTGCCAAAACTGAACTGGCAAAAGGACAAAGCATAGGCTGAAGTAGAGTTATCAAAAGTATTGAAAATCAGATATTAATGTACTAAAACTATTAAATCTAGATACTCATTTGAGCAGGTATCAATACTAAAATAGTCACATTCGCAGACAGAAATGAATCTTTCTTGAGAAGCTTAAGAATGATCTTGAGCTGTAAATAATCTTACGAGTATACACCCACGGACCACAATGCAACCTGCCTGGACGAGGGATTACACAGATAGAAGGTCACATGGTAATATAAGAGAAACTACTATGATTTTTAATGTTGAAAATCACGTTGTAGTATTGAGTATCGAGTTGAGTTTGAAATTTCAGTAACACTAAGCTGAAGACTATTGTCGAAGTATAGGGAGTGTGCACCTTTGTTTCATTTCACTGTAAACATGGCACTCTGGATTACAACAAGATCGAAAAAAAAAAACAAAAAAAAAACACAACACGCACCAATCATAAAAGCCATTAAACCTGTTACTATGGGCACACAGCCTCGGGCGCAGTATAACATGTAACATTATCCCTTGTATCTGACACTCCACCCCTCTCCCTCTCCTCTCCTCTGGTCCCCATCCCTCCATCCTACACCCTTCTGCCTCATGTACTAATATTAGCTTGGCCTGATCGTGTAAGATGTGAAATCGAAGCTATTTTTGTAAATGTTAAGGCCATCTACCATTTTCCCCCCAGTACTGATACTAGTCTGTTGTATCAGCAGCTCTTGAGATCAAAATATATCTCTGTGTATTGTTTGCATCTAAAGGGTTTAACTGTCTGATAATCACATAGTGCACTGTTTGCATGCTAGTTGTTGATAGCTTTACTGTGATGATGAAACTCCGCTCTGGTCTCTGAAAGTTGTGAAAAGTGCTTATAAACTGCGGTGGATAATTAGGATGCATAAAGTAAGTGAAGAATAACACTGCAAACTGTTTGAAATAGACAAATGGTTGTGCATGTTAAAAGACAATAAAAATCAGCTATTCACCTTTAAATGAAGTTCTTGTTTAAAGGTGTGCTCTGTAACTTTTTTGACTGGCTTCACGCTGCCTGCTTGTCTCATTGTGTGTTCTTGCCTTGCCCAGAATCTTTCATAGTATGGCATTAAGGGCCTGTTTACATGAGAAAGCTTGCGAGTAAAAATGACAAAACATTTTATCTGAAGTGCCTTTTGTTTAGACAGTGAAAAATGCAAAAATCTGAAACCACACTCCAGAGTGGAAAAGTTGAATACACTCCGCCATAGTGTTTCCATCTACACTGCCCACGATGCAAAACTCTGGTCAGTCTGGCTCGTGTCACGTGCGCGTTTACGTCACATACATCACCACCTGGCGTCACCACCAAACCGCCTGGCACGCATACCCAATCAAATTCCACACACTTTTGCGTCACCGTCATCATATAAATGTAGCCTTATATTGTCTATTTTCGTGATGTACCCTACATCAAAACGTTACCTTTAAACACTAACTGCAGTTGAAATAAATCAATTAAGAGTACATGGATTCACATTGACAGAAGAAGAGAATAGACTAACATGTAGAACATGACGCAAGCAGATGGCGCTGGCATCCTGCCTCTTCCGGTACGAAGACAGCGCCAAAACCTGTATAAATTACTTGACCAGGCGGACACGTCACAACAACATCATGTGACCACTCTGAGGAAGAGTTCTAATGAGCAGTTGAAAATGTCAGGTATGAAAACAAACTCTTGGTCTGAGAAAAGAACTTGATAACATTTGAACATTGATAACATTGGAAGACCAAATGAACCTCATTGGACTATGGCACAATCAGGCTAAGTTACAAGTCAGGTCTGTGTAGCAGTAGCCAGGCTCGTGCCACCTTGTGCCTCTGCTTAATTTCATTTCTCTCCAGCGACTAGGTCAGGAATCAGAATACACAAGATGGTTTGCAAGAACCCAGGAAGTTGTAGACCATGCACTGGCCAGTCAGTGAAGAGCTGTGAAGCCATGATGTCAAAACAAAGCGATCGAGATGGATGTAGACGAATACAGACATTCTGTGTTGGCAACGATTCCTGAGATTGAGGATTTAAAGTTGGAACAAAGAGAATGTTTGGTGAATTTATCAAGGGGAAAGACGTTATTTTCCCTCTTCCTACGGGATTTGGAGCATTACATACGTCATGACCAAATAGCAGCGATTGTTTAAATAAAAAAAAGTACCTGCCTACCGTCGAGCGAACGAATCCTAATGCTGCTAGGTCAGACGGTTTTCACGAAATGAAACCAGCTGATGAATCAGGCTAGTGTTGCGGTGACCTGATGTCCTAATTTCAGATGGTGGGCAGGGGTCTATACAGTTAATATTTTGCAGCTGATGCCATCAACATTTCATGGGGGTGTGATGCTAACTGTAGGCACTGCTCTGTTTGAGGCACTGTTAGACTTTAATCTGAGCTTTAGATTTAGCAGATGATTCGTACTGTTAAACAAGTCGCTCTCAAATAACATTGCATTACACTCACAAGCTATTTAGAGTTAGCCAACAGTTTTCAGTCACTCCCACCTTTTTTGTTAAAAATCTAACTCTTAAACAGGACCATGAATGCTTGTATTGATTACAGGCATCTGAAAAGGTGCTGCTTAAATCCATTTTGTATTTTTGCGTTAGTTTTCAGACTGTCTTAAAAGGTATTGCTTGCAAATGCGTGCCTTGTGTCTCCATACAAACCGGTGACCATTCCACCATTACACATATGTAGAACACCCCCAGAATGATGTCACTATGGGAGATTTACAGTTTTGAGAAATAAATATCAAAAAGAGGCTTCACATTGATCTTATGGTGTAAAGTCATTTGAACTGGAAACAATTGCATCTTTCATGTCACCACGGTTTTGTTTTGGAAAAAAAATCTGGCAGACGATGTAATTTGTGCCAGTTTGTGTTTCATGTGAACAGGCCCAGTAATCACAGAGATGTTAAATATAAATCTTTCAACAAATCTGCATTCTTAAGATTAAACAGTAAATTGTACCAGAGAAATATAACCTGTCCTTGAGCTCATTGTATAACTGTAAAGGATACACAAAATAAACATAAATATAAATACATCTCCCAGCGGAAGTTCATGTATAAGCACTTTTCTACTATGTGAATTTGTCCTTTCTTTCATCATCTTTCTTTCCTCCGTCCGTCCCTCCATTCTTCCATTGTCGTCCATTAATGATATTTTCACTTCAAATTCCATATCCATCTTTCATTGTTCCCTTTCTTTGCTGACTTCCCTCTCCTCTTCTCACCTCCCCACATCCTTTCTTTCTTCCCCCCTCTCTCTCTCTCTCTTTTTCCTCCATCCCTCCCTCTCTCCTTTGTCTGATTGCTTGTTGTCCGTTAATGATCTTTTCAATTTGCCCCAATCCATCTATCCATGCTGTTCTACCTTTTCGCTTTTGCCCCCCTTATTCCAACCCCTCCTTCTTCACATCCGTAATCTCTCCCTCCCTTCCTCTCTCCCTCCTTCCTCTCTCTCTGTCTTTCTTTCCCTCCTATGATTGTAAGTGATGTGATGCTCCAGTGCCCTCAGTATTGCGACTGCATTGTACCGATAGGCGTCGTGGTATTAGCTGTTGTCTGGGCGCTTTTGGGTGAAGAGAGGAGGAGAGGAGGAGAGGAGGGGAGGGGAAGGGAAGGGTGGAGGAGGTGGGGGTAGAGGTTGTGGTGGGTGTGGGCCTTGTCTGTGCATATATGTCTGTGTAGAGAGAGGAGGAGGAGGAGAGGGAGGAGGAGGAGGAGGAGGAAGAGGGGGTGAAAAGGGGGGAGTTGGAGGTGATGGGCGGGTGGGTTTTTACAGTATCAATACTCTATGACACTGCGACAAAAAGGACAGCTAGAACCGTGCGTCCCTCCTCCCTCCTTCTCGCGCTCTCTCTCTCTCTCTTTCTCCCCCAAAATCAATGCCCCCCCCCCCTTCACCCCCCTCCCTACACAATTGATTCGGACCATATCTCACTAAATATGTACAAATCGATCTCGGAGCACCCACCCGTCTCCTCTCTCCCTCTTTTTCGCCCAGGTTTTTTTTTTTAAATGTATTTATTTATTTATTTTATCAGATTTCACTCCCGCGCGCCGTGCCATCTTCCTATCCTCACCCATCCGCCATCCGCCCATCCCTCCTTCCCTTTTTTCCGTTTCTTTTCTTCCTCGCATGTTGTTCGTCTCACTCACTCTCTGCATATTAATTGGTGCATTTCTGCTGCGGAGGAGAAAACAATCAAAGCGTGAGGGGCGGGTGGCGTAGACGTGGCCGTGGTTTGCGGTGCCATTGTAGAGGCCCGTGGACACATATGCTGCTTGGGCATAGACGCACACACACACAGAAGCGCGCACACACACACGGAGCACGGAGGGGCAGACAGAATAACATATGGAGCAGGAGACAGAGCCAGACAAAGCACTCCGTGTGTAGATACAGTGCTATATAAGCTGCTGACATGCAAAAACGCGTCTCTCTCCTCATGCATTGATTCTCTATGTACACACACCAGCAGACAGTAGCCCGCTCAGAATGCCCGATCCAACAGATACGCCAGATACAATAGCGCCGATCGCAATCTAATCTCAATTGAAATGAACAACTTTAGGTCCTATATTACACGGAATTGAATCTCGTGAGCTTTAAGTCATTTTAAAGCCTTGTTATCTCATTAAAACATACCTGGAGTTGTGTTTTGTTTCATTCACACATATTTGAGTAATCCTCTGTAATTAGTCTGTGTGCATTTCTAAAGTTCAAAATGTTTTCAAGTTAACAGCTACCTTTTACCTTTAGTTCAGTAGAAATGGGCAGTTCCAGGGCTTGAACTATACAACTGATGCTACGGAAGGTGTATGGAGTTTGAAAATACAGTGGAGCACTTCTTGCATCGCTGCATGACATCGCAATGTGGAACAAAGTGTTTTCTTTTTGAGAGAAGAACTTAGTCTAAATCTGCAGAATGTATGTGATAGGCATGTGTGAATGAAACAAAACACAACTCTGAGTATGTTTTTGATGAGGAAACAACATTATATCATGTCACAAAATAGCGTAACACAAATTATTTAACTACAAATCACGAAGGTAAAATCATGATTACTGCAGATAGCAAAATATCCCTGTTTCTCCATTGTATCTTATTCTGTGTAAAAACCTAACGCTGTAGTTTAGATCTCTACAAATGTTCTGAAATGCATAGCAATCTTGTATTAGTTTATCAGTTCACATTTCAGTCTTTTCTCAAATTTGAATGCTACAAGTTATAGTTAAAATGTGCATTGTGCTGTTAAAATCTAACCATAATCACAGCAAATGTGTATTTCATTAAAAAGTGTTAAAGGTGTATTGTGTCACTTTTCTGGTGGAGAGTTTGCTTGCTCATCTCCATGGAAGTGTTATTGTTCACCTGGAATGGTCCACTGTTTGGCATGAAATGTTTCTAGCTACTTTAATTCAACTTCTGTTTTTGTTTTATACCTTGAAAAACTTGTTCTTACTGCATACGTTCTAACCGCAGGGTCTCCTCTCCACAGATCTGACCTATAACTTGACATCGCCGGCTTGTCTCCATGGAGATAGATAGTCATACTGTTGAATAGGGATGTAACAATAACCGAAATGTTGTGATATTTAGAATATTTTGACAATATATCGAGTTGCACAATATATTGAGTTTTTCACTTAAAACTATTAAAACAGAGGGAACTGCATAGGCCATGATCCGTTACTTTCTTTACTACATGCTACTTGACACTGACCAGTCAACGTATTTAAAAAGGAAAAAATAATGTATGTACAATTCTGTTAATCCCTCCAAATTATTGCAATAAATATCATACCGTGAGAGGCATATCGTGATAATATCGTACCGTGAGAGCATATCATGATAATATCGTACCGTGAGAGACATATTGTGATAATATCGTACCGTGAGAGACATATTGTGATAATATCGTACCGTGAGAGACATATTGTGATAATATTGTACCGTGAGAGACATATCGTGATAATATCGTACCGTGAGAGGCATAATCGTGATAATATTGTACTGTGAGAGGCATAACGTGATAATATCGTGATAATATCGTACCGTGAGAGGCATAATCATGATATCTGTGAGAGGCATATGATAATATCGTACCATGAGAGGCATGATAATATCGTGATAATATCGTACGTGAGAGGATCATAATATCGTACCATGAGAGCATATCGTGATAATATCGTACCGTGAGAGGCATAACGTGATAATATCGTACCGTGAGAGGCATAATCGTGATAATATTCGTACGTGAGAGGCATATCATGATAATATCGTACCGTGAGAGGCATAATCGTGATAATATGTACCGTGAGAGGCATAACATATCGTACCGTGAGAGGCATATGATAATATCGTACCGTGAGAGGCATATGTGATAATATGTACCGTGAGAGACATATGTGATAATATCGTACCGTGAGAGGCATAATCATGATAATATCGTACGTGAGAGGCATAACATGATAATACCGTGAGAGACATATTGTGATAATATCGTACCGTGAGAGCATATCATGATAATATCATATACCGTGAGAGGCATAATGTGATAATATCGTACCGTGAGAGGCATATCGTGATAATATCGTACCGTGAGAGGCATAATGTGATAATATCGTACGTGAGATTTACATATCGTTACATCCCTACTGTTGAACATTCTACTCTGCACTACAACATCTCTATGGAGGCAACAACTGTATGTGGTACACCCTCTACCAGAAAAGTTCCACAGTGCCCCTTTAAAAATAATGTCTCTAACAAAAGGAAGTGACAGTGATATTTGCGAGTCTATACGTGGAGAGGAAAACAAACCTGCTCAGACACAAGAGGCGGTAATCAAATCTGATGAACACAAGGCAAAGGTGAGTTTTTACATAAGGCCCTCTTCAGCTCGTGTGTGGGGAGTGTGTGGGCCGGCCTCTCCACTCACAACCACAGTGAGCGCAGTATCATCTCCTCGGTCTGACAGACGCGCTGTGGAATACTGTTGTTAAAGGGACTCTACAGCTTTTTCCATGTGCTTGAGCAAAATCTGTGTTGCCCCAGTACACATATATTGTATAAGCAGCTCTTGAGGTTAAAATAAGTCCGCTGTGTACTGTTTACATCTAATTATAATGCGTTTTAATGTTTGATTATCAGGAAGTTCACACTAGCATGCTAAGTGTTGTCAGCTTTACTGTCATTCATTATTAACAGCAGCGATAGTATTTCAGTTGTTGCGTCGGTGTTAGTGTTTGTCCGCTGATCCGAAGGTTGCTGGTGCGATTCTAGCTCCCACAGATGAATGCTGCCGTGGTGTCCTTGGGCAAGGCACTTCATTTCATTTCTGTGAGTGTGTGAATGGGTGAATAGTTTCTTGAGGTGAAGTGCTTTGAGTATCTCGAAGGTGGAAATGACCCAAATGTGACCATTAAGATGCTCAGGAGGAATAACACTACAAACTGTTTTAAATGAACTAGAACTGATTTTTTCATGTTTTAAAACAGTAAAATCTGGTTCAGTGCCTTTAATATTTTCTTTTTAGATATATGTAGAGGTTAAAAGTGCACTGTGTAACTTCTCTGGTGTCAGTGTTTGATTCCATAGAAGCACGGCAAGTTTATTTTTATTACACAATTTGTACACAAAGTAATTTACAGAATAAGAAAGGCATTAAAATCACAATGCAAACAAACCAAAACATAATCATCATCATCATGAAATTAATGTTAAAAGAGAAGAGTACAGAATCAAAACCTTTCACAGTTAAACAGAACGGTTTTGAGCCTGGATTTTAACATTGTCAGAGTAGAGGAATGAAATGCTGATTCTCCATGTTTAGTCCTGACTCTGCTTAAAGGTCCATTACGTAACTTTTCTGGTGCTGTTGGTTGCTTGACTCAAAGCAATAGCCACTGACAAATGACAAAAAGCAAAAAAAAGTTACATAGTGTACCTTTAAAAGTGGTCATTAAATGCGCTGTATCTGATTTGTCCTGTATTAAAAATGTAAAAAACTTATTCCTCACTTACTTTATGCATTCAGGGCATTTCAGAGACCAGCGTGAAGTTTTGTTGTCACGGTAATGCCAGTACCAACAATTAGCATGCTAACAGCGCACTCCCTGATCAGTGGACAATAAAACGCTTCATAATTAGATGAAGATCGCAGATACATGCGGCCAAAATGAGTTTCCTCCGCAGGGTGGCTGGGTGCTCCCTTAGAGATAGGGTGAGGAGCTCAGTCACACGGGAGGAGCTCGGAGTAGAGCCACTGCTCCTCCACATCGAGAGGAGTCAATTGAGTTGGCTCGGGCATCTGTTCTGGATGCCTCATGGGCACCTTCCTGGGGAGGTGTTCAGGTCATGTCTCACTGGAAGGAGGCCCCGAGGAAGATCCACAACTCACTGGAGGAGGCTGGAGGGACTGTCTCTTGGCTGGCCTGGGAATGCCTCGGGGTTCCCCTGGAGGAGCTGGAGGAAGTGTCTGAGGTGAGGGAAGTCTGGGAGTCCCTGCTTAGACTGCTGCCCCCGTGACCCGGCCCCTGATAAACGGAAGAAAATGGATGGATGGAAGTAGATGAAGACAGCACACAGCAGGTTTAGTGTGACTTTTAGAGCTGCTTATACATCTGTACTGGGGCTAAAATGCACAGTGGGAAAAAATCCGATATGGCCCATTGATTTTTTATTTTTTACCTTGACCAGAATGCACTCATTGAGAATAAGTATATATTTTATCCTGGCCAGTCGAGGGAATAGTACCGACAATGTATATATGAGTGTAAAAGTAGAAGTTTAGTCATGATTGGATGGAGCGAGGTGATCTTAGTGATTTGAACTCGACTTATTTAGTTGTTGAAAAAAGACCCCCTCCTCATGTTTCGGACTCAACAGTCTTGCACTTTAAGAACAGGAATATCTTGCAACAAAAATATGTGTAAAGTGGTCGCTTGACTTTTGATTGCAACAGTTTAAATAGCACAGTCTTGAATGTTGTTAGATTTTTCCCATGTCTTGCAAAATCTGTCTTGCCCCAGTACAGATAGTATATTGTCTAAGCAGCTGTTGAGGTCAAAATACAGTATGTCCGTTCTGTACTGTCTGCATCTAATTATAATGCATGTTTTTATCAGAGAAACAGAAAGTGCACGATAGCATGCTAGTTGTTGTTTACAGTGAAAGCAAAACTCTGCGCTGTGAAAAGCACTTAATCCCACTGTGGTGAATAATTAGGATGTTCAGAAAACTTAAAGGTGCACTATGTAACTTTTTGGTTAAGGGTCATTAACCTGCGTGTTTCTATGGACTACTGCTCTGCCTGGAATATTTCACAGTATGACTTTAAACAGCTCTACCTTACATTTATTAAATTACAGGTGGTCTTATAGCTCAAAAATACCTAGAAAAACAAGCATTCTGACTGTGGGTCAGACAGGGTCTCCTCTCCACAGATCTGACCTGTAACTCGGTCTGGTCATGATGATAGAACAGTTTAATGCCATACTCTGAAACATCCCAAACAAAGCAATAACATCTCCATGGAGAAAAGCATTTGATGAACATGATGCACATTCATTTTGTGGAAACCGTCTGACCGCGCAGCATTAGGCTTCGTTCGCTCGATGGAAGCCGAGTACTTTTTTTATTTAACCAGTCGCTGCTATTTGGTCATGACGTTTATAATGCACCGCTAACGGGGTTAACTGGTATATTAAGCTTTTCCCAAATCCCGTAGGAAGAAGGACAATAAAGTCTTTCCCCTTCACCGAACATTTTCTTTGTTGCGACTTTAAATCCTTTTGGAATCGTTGCACTGAATTGGCTGGTGCCTGAACTCACACTTCTGGGGTTTTTGCGAACCGTCTAGTGTATTCTGATTCCTGACCTAGTCACTGGAGAGAAATGAAATTAAGCAGAGACTAGGTGGCACCAGCCTGACTAGAAAGCAATAGCACTTGGAGTAAATATTTAGAATAGTTTTAAGTGAGTTAAGCTACAGTTTGTGAATAAAAATTGAGATAAAAGATTACAAGAACTTGAAATTTCTAAAAAAAAAAAAAAAAAAAAAGGATTGATGACAAAATTGGCCTGGTAGTGTCACCTGTTTGTCTCCATGGAGATAGACTTTTTAAATGGAATAATATCATACATTATAATATCCCAGCTGAAGGACATGAGCTTCATACCAGATATTTAACATAATGCACCAACTATAATTTGATACACGTCCTAAGGCAAGTGGAGACAAGATACTTTCAAACCTGTTTCACCAATGTCTAAACTCACCTCACTTGGCATTGTTCAACTTACATGACAAAGAATACATTTTAAATATTATATTACAATTTCTATAGGCAATCACTCAATACAAATGTAAAAACAATACACCAGTGTACAGTACCAAGTAATGAGTAATGATGGAATCAAAAACATACCCCAACATTCACACGTTTAAGTAACTCTTTATTATTACTCTGTCTGCGTCTCTAAAGCTCAAAATGCTCTGTTCCTTTTTGTGATGTCATGCAGTGATAGTTTTCAAATTAACAGCTACAGTTTTCTTTTTCTTTTTTTTTTTCTGTTTGAGAGAATATGCAGGGTTTGTGTGAGAAACATGTGTGAATGAAACAAAACACAACTCGAGGTGAGAAACAGTATTATAACATCAATCAGAAAACAGTGTAATAGACTCTGTGTAGCTCACTGTGTCTCAAAGCTACAGTCACTTTTATTCAAATTGTAAAATATAAAATAAACAACCCATTAAATTGAAAAGTATTACAGTACAGACTACCCAATGGTTTTTATATGTAAAATACATTAGTTTGTGGTGTTATGCTTCAGAGTTAGCCTTGGCGTTAGCATTGAGACACAAACATCTCTTTTTGTAAACACACAAGTGCCCTCTGCTCAAGTATTCATTTTGTTTGTGTACTTTTTAACGTTGTCAGTGACATCCACCCACAGCTCCCTGTCCACTGTTGGATTTTTAAATATTTATTCATTTTAGCACGACTCCACAAAAACCTTGTAAAGAGAGTTGGACAGAAAGTGACGTTAACAGTGAGGTTCCCAGGCGTATTGTGCACAGAGCCTACATAGGCCCTTTAAGCAAGACACTTCATCCACTTTGCCTGTGTATGAATATGGAGTGTGGGGTGGTCGGAAGAGCAGATGGTGCAGAATGGCAGCCTTACTTCCACCAGTGTGCCCCTGGGCAGCTCTGGCTACGGAAGTGTGGACTGAAAAAATGACTCTAATAAGGCCCCATCCACAGTAGTATGTGTTTGAGTCATTTTCGTTGTGGATGCAGTGTTTGTCCACACTAATCTGATGGAAACATCTCCAGAAATGGAACGATCTGGTGCTGCCAGCTCCCACGAATTCATCCACGAGTATGGATCTGATCCGGCACCGTGTGAATGTCTGAAAACACTGATATTCCACTGGGCTGTGTCCTCTAGTCCGACTGAAGCTGAACCGCATCAGCGCACAAGGAGCGAGCTGTTTTTTTGAGTGCTCAGTTTATGTAAATTAGCCATGCAGGTTTAAATTTCGTTTCTGTAAAACATAAACAAATATGCTCAAATCTGTGTGGATAGGAACGGCTTGCGGACACAGAAACAACGTGTCTGGACGCAAATCGTTTCCAATACGGTGATACAGTGATTTGTTTTGGTGTAAACGTAACATATCATGTATAGTGTGTTTGAAGCCAGTGCATTTTCATTACGCTCAAAAGTTCATGTGATTATTAATACAGCAATAATGCATTTCCCCAAGTTATGAAGTTGTGCAATTGTAAAAACTAAAACCTATCTATCTTTTAATGAATATTAGAATAGTATTAAAATCATAAAACTAAAACTAACAGCGATTAAAAGTACATCAACTTTACTACATGAATATTATTTGCTCACTTGGGAGCATTCTTACTATTCTTTATTTCACCAAGCTTACATAAAGGTGCACTTGAACTTTTCTGGTGTAGAGCATGCCACCTGCTTGTCTCCGTGGATAGTTGTTGCTTAGCCTGGCATGTTCCACAGTATGGCACTGAACTCCATGGAGACAAGCAGGTGATGTCAAGGTGAGAGGCAAAACCCTGCACAGTAAGAATGCGTGTTATTCTTAATTTAACAAATACAAGATAAGTTAATTTCAGGCAAAGTAACAGCAACAACAACAACCCACAGCATTAGTTGGAAATTACCACTTATAGGCTGTTACATGATTTTATTCCTGCTTATTATGATGTTATAATGCCAAACAAATCGACTTTTACACAAACTGAAATTCCCCCATTTGACAACAGCTACTTTTAATTCATTTCATTTTATTTCAAGTGAAACATGTGAATGAGCGCTTTGCCTGTTCCAGATCAGACACTCTGTAACAGCACCTGCCTGCACCTTTATGCATTTGAACCTTACACTAGAAATAACGCCTCAAACATAGTTCTAACTTCATCAATGTGACAGACAGCGTCGCTCCGCTCCTGTCGCTGCTTCTCACTCCTCTGTGTCAAACGAGGCCAAACTTTTCTCCACGTCCCTAAAACGTCTTTGTACGTGTCAGCGCGCGCCACCCCGGATACCATTTTTAGGACCCAAATGTACGGAGATGTCAGCGATGTAAAATGGAACCCCGTGCTGCGATTATAATTAACATTTTCAACCTACATCACTCTCCCTCCTACTTTCTTTTCTTTCTCCTCCTCTCCTTCTTTCCTTCACACTGTTCACTCTCTCCTATGCAATAAATGGGAAAAATGCAAGTGGGAAAGAATAGAGGGGAGGAGGAGGAGTGTATGAGAGAGAGAGAGAGAGGCAGAGGAGAGTGGCCAGAGGGAGGGAGGGAGGGGGGAACGGCGTATGCTTGTATACAACCCTGATTTCCATTTTTTTCTCAACTCGTAATGTATTTAATTCTGGTGAAACGTAATCATGACGTGTCGTGTCATTAATCTCTTCGCCGCCTCTCCCGTAAGTACACTGAGGCTTTACTTTCAACCTATAGCCTATATCTACATATATCTAACAATATTTTATCAACTAGTATGTTTACATTTGCACTTTTACGCATGGGCGCGTCAAACCTTGGTTACGTTACAAAATTAAGACATTTGGTGCCTTTTTAAACGAGGGCGCAGGGGAAATGGTCGTAGTAGTAGTTGTAGTTCATTTTTCAGTACTTTGTAGTTTGGATGCGTGTGAGTGAGTGATTGGCATGTAGCATGTAGCAGTCCGTGTCTCGTGCGTATTCCACTTTGTCATGTATGTTACCCGGCGTGTGCACCGCCGAGCGACGTTCACGCAGCCTCGCAGTCTGCGTATAGCGGTGACATGACAAAAAACTGGCTAAAATTAGATCTTTTACAGAAAATTCCCAATGTGCTTCGCGTTGTTTTGCTCATAACTCGACACAAGTCATGTCGTTTGAGGGCATTTGTGCACTTTAAAATGGTTGTAAGTGCGTAAAAGTGGCCCTAAGTGGCAAAACGTGTATTATTTGTCAAATCAAGTAACTTTAAACCAGTTGTACAAGCTCGTGTTTATTTTTAGCCACGTGTGCGTATCAGATTTGAAAGAAAAACTCATAAAGATGCATATTGTTGTAACGTATACGATGCATGTCCAAAAAGTAGCTTTACAAAGGGAGGCACAAGTTGATGGAGGGTTCACTACGAGCCAGGGACGCATTGTCGAAGCGTAAAAGTGGATTTTTCCCGTGTTAGCAAGTTGATTTACACCGCGTAATTTGTAGGTAGATGCGATTAGCTTGACTAATTCTTTTGTTGGCATTGTGTAACTGCATTGTTTTCGCCGTAAGCCTCGCCACTTTCCATGTGTGAGCCGCTAGAAACGCGCTCCGGATCTCCAAACGTTGGCTTTTTGACCGAGCGATTCACTTTTACCACCTTTTCCTACTACTCCGAGCTGTCCTAACATCACCTCCGCTGTCTACAAGCTCCCCAAGTCGAGTAGCAAGTGTAGCGTGCACCCGCGTAATCTGACCGTTTCCAGCCAAATTCTAATATAAGTTGCGTTTCAAAGTGTGCGTTTTTTGGCTCGCATTTGTAGCTTTTGTGACTGGTGTCGTTTTTGGGAAAGATTGGCAGACGGATTCAAGATGAAATCCATGGTACTTTTCCTCCTCCCCGCTCTCCGCTCTCGTCTTTCCCCTCCCTTAATCTTTTGTATAGAAAATTTAAGAACAAAATGGAGCAGGGGAGAGAGCGATAGATCGGTGTGACATGACACGGACAACGCCACCTTCGACTTCTCCAAAACTACGTGCCACTAATCGGTGTTGGTGGGATTTCTAGCCGGGATTGTGCGCTCGTTCGCGGGGTGGATGTCGTGTTCGCACCGCTGTTTGTTAGGGCATTGTTTGTTGGTGATTATTTATTTCATTAGCGTGAGTCTAATTGAGATGGCCGCGAGAGAGAAGAGGGGAAAGAGCGACTGAAAATGGTTGCACGTTATTGACGCACATCACAGGGGCGAGGGAGGAAATTCCACTTGAGATAAGGCGCAGACGTGTCCCGCTCGCTCGCAGTTACTAAAATCTACCAACGATGTTTAGGGATCCTGAAATGCCCTATTTTTCACATCGTGTTCAAATGTCAGAGGTTTTTTTTTTTTTTTTTTGCAGTGGTTGAGCCGTGGAAGTAGGTTGACTTGGCTGGCTCCGTTTTAAAAGCTCGGGTGTTGTGGCAGCGTCAAGTCCCATTTCAACTGAACTTGGGATAATTTTAGACAAGAAAATGTGTTATATTTAAGTAGAAAGCACAAGCATACACGTAGAAGTTGGACAGTGTTCAGTGTACAGTTCTTTTTTGACATGATTAACAGCTTTAGTGATCTGCATTGTTTTGGAACAGCATTTTTTTTTTAAATCTATTGCAACATGATAAAGATTTTAAAACATATAAAGCATATATAAGGTATAAAATTGGAATGACCAGGGGACCGGCAGACATATGTTTCACCTTAAAAGATCGCCTGCAATCACCTTTAACTACATCCACTTTAGCTGATTGAAATCTTCATAACTATACCTGAGCCAAATGCAGTACTCTACAATCAAATACTTCAACTTTTCAGATTGATCATTGTTAAGTTTTGTTACAACTACCACATATCTGGTGTTTGGACGTGCAATCATTCCTTTCATAACATTTGAATTCATGCATTTTAGCATTTTAGGTATAGTGTGTTTGAGAAATCATTTATCATGATGTGTTGAAGTGTTCACTCCAGCCGTCTCTTTCTCTCTCTCTCTTTACAGAAAACGTAATCTAATTCAAGTCCATTTTCAGTTGTGTAGATGCTGTTACTGTATGTTGAGCTGCCCATTGAAAATAAATTACTCTTTACAATTCATTTTACATTCTGAGGTTTATGGAGTTGAAGGTCACCAAGGACCCCATGTGCATTAGAAATAGCTCGTAATCCTTTTCTTTGTTGTATTGATTTACTTGTAAACAGCAGGAAAAATAACTCTTAAAGCTGCACGGTGTAACTTTTCTAGTGGAAGTCTCTCGCCTCTTTGTCTCCATGGCGATGTCACTGCTTTGCTTGGAATATTCCGCAGTATGGCATTGAAGTTGGAGATGTGAATCCACTTGCAGTACGTAAGCACGTTTTCAAGATACAGTTAATGCCATACTGTGGAATATTACAGGCAAAGCAATAACATCTCCATGGAGACAAGCGAGCGGAGGTCCCTCTAAAAAGTTACATCGTGCATCTTAAAATAAAATGAAATGACTTAGATTTTTGTACACTCTGACTAGTCTTGGAGTAAGATAACCAGCATTCCACTTAAAATTAAAAGTTAAGAATATTTTGTTAATCTAACAGGAAGAAACTTGTCAAAATCTACTCAAATCAATCAAATTTTAACTTATTTATTGTGTTTTTTTCCATTGTAAAGATTGGAGAACATGTATTATGTAAGACTAAGCTCACATCAGCTCATGAAGTTTGAGGTCAGGTGAAGGGTCAAGAACAGGACGAGGAGTTGTTACATTTTGAGCCACTAGGGGTCAGTAAAAATGGTAAATGCAGACAGCAGCACACAGACCGGCTTCGTGGGTTGGTTCCTGTTTGAGTGGAGGTCCTTTGGGTGCTATCTTCTCTTGAATACTGCAGCTAGCAACTCCTGACCATGACCCTGGTTCATAAGCGTTTTCACCATCGATTTGAATGTTCCAAGCAGGTCAAATGAGAACAAGTGGACATATAAACTAGAAAGATGTACTGTGTAACCTTTCTAGTGGAGAGTAGCCACTTCCTTGCCTTGAATGTTGCAGAGTGTGGCATTCATTTCTCCACAGGGACAAGCTGTTCAATCATATTTTTGCAATCCATCAGAAATGCACGTTTTACTGTTTTGATTTTGAGATTCAGGTTTTTATGAATACTATTTTTAGTTGATGGAATACAACACAAAAATAATCTGATTTCTGTTCCAAACTACATACTTTTGTTTACAGAGGATTTCCTGTAGACTGCTCCATTAAAAGTCCATGCTGATCATTGGTGATTAGAAACAATTAGGTCTTGATTTGATTCAGATCTGATTAAGTCCGCAGCCATACTTGTAAACTGCTAGTATGTTGTCCATCTTTTGTGCATTATAATTTTAGCTGGTCAAATTCTGTGTAATTTATGAATCAATCAATGATATGTTTTTAGAGACAGATATTGATGCCGAAATCATGGCATCGTCTGCCATGAGTGGATCATTGTAAGGGTCCAATGTTGTTATGATACTAAAATTTCTATCTTGATTTTGATAGTAAAGAAAAGTATGGAGTAAGAAAGCTGCCAGAAATGTTCGTGTGCATATAAGATAGAAATCTGTGCATATTTGGGAAATCTGTGCATATTTTGTTGTAGCTGAGCATAAAATAAATATTCGTAAACTCTCAAATGAGTCCAGTCGCACATACAATGTGTTGTGTGTATTTTATCCATCAGAATACAAATTGAAAACTTACAACATCAACATTTACAATCACAAAATTTAAAAATTTACGATTACACTTTCTTCAGTACGAATACGAATTCACAGACGTGAATTCATTTTGTGATTGTAATTCTTGATGCTGTACCTTTTCAATTCGCATTCTGAGGCATAAAATACACACAACGCATTTTATGTATGACTGGACTCATTTGAGAGTTTATGAATATTTATTTTATATTCAATCACAGCCAAATATGCACAGATTTCCCAAATATGCAGATTTCTTAGCCTGATTCATTAGCCGGTTTCACTTCGTACAAACCATCTGACCTCGCAGCATTAGAATTTGTTTGCTCGACGGTAGGCAGGTACTTTTTTTATTGAACCAATCACTGCTCTTTGGTCGTGACGTATGTAATGCGCCACTAACCGGTCTAACTGGTATATTAAGCTTTTCCCATATCCCATAGGAAGAAGGGGAACAATGTCTTTCCCCTTGATAAAATTCACCAAACATTCTCTTTGTTCCGGCTTTAAATCCTCGATCTTGGGAACCGTTGACAACACAGAATGTTGATTGGCTGGTGCCTGAACTTGCACTTCCAGAGTTTTTGCGAACCCTCTAGTGTCGTCCAATTCTTGACATAGTTGCTGGAGAGAAATGAAATTGAGCACTAGGTGGCGCCAGCCTGGCTACAGATTTCTTATTTCTTATTTCTGAAAGCTTTTTTACGCCATAGAAAAGACTCGATACTCCATACGGAACACTCTTTCTTTAGAGTATGATTTTCAACATTAAGGAACAGTACTTTCTTTTGTATTACCACGTGCTCTTAGATCTGCTCCGCATCATTCTGAAGCGATACAGGAAAGGTTCATTTCCCTCCTGTGAATGTGATGTTTTTAGTATCGATACTTGCACTAATTAATATCTAGTTTTGATAGTAGTTTTTGTATCGATTAATTCGCGTCTGATTTCCGATACTTTTGACAGCACTTGTCCAAACACTGGAGTCTTTTACACTAATGACGACGTCTCAGTGAAAACAGGGCTGATGGTTTGGCCCCATTCAAACCCTGAGCTCTCTCTCTCTCTCTCTTTCTCTCTCTCTGTGTCTGCTTATGTTCAAGTGCTCTCCGCCCTCCCACTACACTACTCCCTCACTTCTCCTTACCCTCCTCCTCTCTCTCTTTTCTTTCTCATTGCTTCTTCTCTCCCTCTCCCTCGTTTCTCCCTCTCTCTGCCCCCTTATCTATTTCTTTCTCCTCGCTCCCTCTCATGCCACTCCCTAACCTTTTGTCCCTCTCTCGTTCTCTCTCTCTGACCCATCCCTCCCTCTTTCTCACCCCTCTTCACTCCTTCTCTCCCTCCTTTCTCGTCCCTTCTCCCTTCATGCTACCCAGTCTCCCCTCTTCGTTTCTCCCCTCTCACCCTGTACACTCTCTTCTCGCTCCATCCTCTCTCTTCCGCCCTTGCCTTTCTTACTCTTTCGCCCTCTCTTTGTCTCTCACCCTTTCTTTCTCCTCTTTTTTTAGCCTCTCATCATCCCCCCTTCTCCTTATACGACTAGAATACACACTACAAGAAGGTCTATCCCACCTCCCTCGCTACTTCTCTTCACTCTCTCTCTCTCTCTCTTTCTCCGTTCTCTCTCTCTTTCACTCCTTCACTCTCTCTCCTCTCCACCCTCTCACCATGCAGTCCCCCTCCTCTCCTCCTTTTCTCTTCTTCTCTATACATTAGTAGAAGAAAGCGACGTCCAGGCAGGTGCCACTTGGACCCTTACATTGTACACCACTGGAGTTTTTATTACGAGAAATACCCCCCTTTCTCTCTCTCTCTCTCTCTCCTCCATCTCCATCTGTTCTCTCTCTACTCTCTCCCTCCTTCACTAGTGCTCTTTCCTCTCTCTGTCTTCTTTCTCTCAACCTCTCTATAACTGTCTCACCCATTTGCTTGCCTTTCTGCTTCTCTCTCCCTCTCTATTTGTTCTCTTTCTTCCCTCTCTCTATCCTCCATACCCTCTCTCTTCTGCTCTCTCTCTGTCACATATCTCTCTCATCTCTCTCTTTCTCCCTCCTCTGTCTCTCTTCCGTCCCTCTCTCTATCCTCCACGCCCTCTCTCCCCCTTTTTCCTTTCTCTATCTCTCTTTCTGTCTCTCTCTCTCTCTACCTCATACACTTCTCTCTCTCTTCTTCTCTCTCTTCTTCCTCTCTGTCTCTTCCTTGCCCCACTTCACATTCATCCCATCCCTCTCTCTATCCTCCGTGCCCTCTCACTCCCTTTCTCGTTCTCCCTATTTTTCTCTCTCCCACTCTCTCTGTCTCATATCTTTCTCCTTTCTCTTTTCCTCTCTCTGTTTCTTCCTCCTCTTTCTCTACCCCCCATCTCTCTACATCATTTCTCTCTCTCTGCCCCCACTTCTCATTCATCCCTTCCCTCTCTCTATCCTCCATGCTCTCTCTCCCTTTCTCTTGTTTTCCCTCTCTCTCCAGCTCTCTCTCTCTGTCTCATATCTCTCTCCTGTCTCCCTGCATCATTTCTCTCTACCCCCACTTCTCATTCATCCCTTCCCTCTCTCTATCTTCCATGCCCCCCCCCCCCCTCTGTCTACCTCTCTCTCTCTGTCTGTCCCGCTCTCTTTGTGTGTCTTGTCTCTTCCTCTCTCTGTCTCTGCCCTCCCTCTCTCCCATCTCCCTACATAATTTCTCTCTCTCTCTGCCCCCACTTCTCATTCATCCCTTCCCTCTCTCTATCCTCCATGCCCTCTCTCCCTCTCTCTCTCTCTCCCTCTCTCTATTTCTCTCTCTCCTGCTCTCTTTGTGTGTCTTGTCTCTTCCTCTCTCTTGTCTCTTTCCTTCTCTCTGTCTTATATCTTTCTCCTCTCTCTTTTTCTCTCTGCCTCTTCCTCCTTTTTCTCTACCCCCCTTCTCCCTACATCATTTCTTTCTCTCTGCCCCCACTTCTCATTCATCCCTTCCCTCTCTCTATCTTCCATGCCCTCTCTCGTTCTCCCTCTCTCTCCCGCTTTCTCTCTGTCACATATCTCTCTCCTCTCTCTCTCTCTCCCTCGTCTGTCTCTGCCCCGTTCTGCTTTCTCCCATCTCCCTGCATCACTTCTCTCTCTCCCTCCTTTGTCTTTCCCCCTCTTCTCCTCCCTCCCTCTCTCCTCCCTCTCCTCATGCATCCCTCTCTCCTCCACCCTTCCCCTCTTATACACTCTATTAAGAAGCCTACATCCAGGTGCCACTTAGACACCAAAAGAGCAGGCATATAAAGACACAGAGAGAGACGGAGAGAGAGAGAGAGAGAAATAAAAGAGAAGACTTGCGCACCAATCAAGGTTCCTGATTGATATAATTGGGTCGTTAGCGCGCTGCGGGAGAGACACCTGCCTGGCCTCACTTCTGCACAATCTGTTCCATTGTGGCGTTGTGGAGCCGTGCAGGAGAGAGGCTAATATTCGGATGCTATTAAACACTAGCCTTAGCGCTTAGCCGTCGGCGTTAGCATCGGGGGGGTTCAGAGGAGAGCCAGACATTTGTTCGAGCCGCTTTTCAAAGTAGAAGTCGGACCAGAAGTTAGTAATAAACATGAACATACTTGCTTTGTACCAGTGTGTGATAGTATTTTGACCCTCATAGTATATTGACCCGGGGTGAAGGATTTTGACTCTCCTTACTTTTTTCTTTAGTAGTAACTTATCTGATCATTATTTCTCATGTCATTTACTTTTATTATATATTGCTACATATTTACTTTCTTTTAAGGTATTTTAAGGAATGTTTTGATGGAGAACGACTTGGTATTTTGTGTAAATGTAACGTACTGTTAAAATTGCATATACATAACAATCTTGTCACTTTTTATATTGTATTTTACATTGTTATGGTTTTTAGTTTGCTGTGTTCAGATAATCCTTAATCATAATGTCAATTTAGGCAATGGTTTGTAAAGATAACGACCTTGAATATAGTCATGTTATAATATATTGGGGGGTCAGATTATTATAGTCATAGGATTTTGACCTCCTTTATTTATAATTCATCATTGTCAATATTCAACTAACATGACTTCTTACTTTACATCATCATAACTATAATAAACATATTGAGGCATCAGATTACTATAGTTATAGGTATCCCCTATTTAACTATTCAACTGATCAGCCCTGTCTATTTTAACAAGATTCCAAGATTCCAATTCATTTATACATCACTTTGATTGCCCAATTAATTATCTCATTTTCAGTAAAATATGTGTAATTTTTTACATTCAAAAGTTATAATCGACATAAAAAAATCGACATTTGAGTTCAAAAAACAATGTCAATATGTGTTAATTTGCAGATATAGTATTAATATTCAAAGTTTTTCTATAGAATTCAAGTTCTTTATTAATAAAATATAGATTTTCATTAGGGTGTCAGTATTCTATGGGGGAGGGGTCAACATACCATAATAGGATTCTGACCTCACCGTGGGGTCAAAATACTATATGGTATTTGTTATTTTTATACTATGTGGTATGTTGACCCTGGGGTCTCCTCACCGTGGGGTCAAAATCCCATACCACACCTGTGAACTTAACTTGAAGTACATTTGAAGTGGTTCTGAGTGCACATTTTTTATCACATCTAGGATAGGGTGACCAGATTTTCAAAATAAATATCTGGGACACTCTGTTTGTGTTGGTTGGTAATAATAAAATGGTGACTCGCGTGCTTAATGGAGTAATTAAGGAATATTTAAGTGCACTCGACCCATTCACGACTAACATGTGAGTCAGTATAGTCACATTTTCTTAGTGTTTTGGTCGCAGCTTTTCTGTATTTTACCTTAACAAAAATTAAATTATTGAAAAATAAGGACACCAGGGACATTTCTGAGATAAAACTGGGACAAATCAGTGGTTTTGGATCAATCCACTGGGACACTGGACACAGAGCTCAAAACTGGGACTATCCCGGGGAAATAGGGACATCTGGTCACCTTAATCCAGGAGCAGTAACTTTTGAAAGAAAAATGAAAAATGAAATGTTAAAATTATAGTGTTTTCAGAGGCTTAAAGGCTGTATATTACACCAAACTGACTATTGTGAGATTGCAGCCATGTTATAATGCTGTTACCTCATCAAAAACATCCCTGGAGTTGTGTTTCATTCACACATGTCTGAGTAATCCTTTATTGTTAGTTCATCTACATCTCCAAAGCTCAAAATGCTCTGTTCCACCTTGTGATGTCATGAAGCAGTAGTTTCCAAGTTAACAGCTACCTTCTACCTTTAATTTAGTAGAGATTGGCAATTCCATGTCTGAAATCATCCAAATGATTCTATTCATCGTGTGCAGTCTGTCTTACCACATGACATCAAAAGGTGGAACAGAGTGTTTTCTATTTGAGAGAAGAACTCAGCCTAAATATGCAGGATTTGTGTGTTCAACATGTGTGAATGAAACAAAACACAACTCCTGGCATATTTGTGATGAGGAAACATTATAAAATAGATCAGAAAATAGCAGAAAATGGGCTCTGTAACTTAAGTCTTCAAAACTCAAAACAGCAAACCAACCAATTGTCTTCGCACATTGAACTCTAGTCCACTCTTTAACTCTGTCCAAGATCACAATATCAAGTAAATTAGCCCATATATGTTGTAATGTGATACTAAAAAGGGATGAGAGATTTCCCAGTGGCTTAAGTCAAATCAAGTGCCTTCTATATTAAGCCTTATATCATGTGGTGTACATGTCTTTAAATCAGCCACATAACTCTACAGGGAGGTCAGTGTGTTGGGGCAGGCTCCCATGGGGTTTAGATCTGCTCAAGGACAAATCTGCTCATGCTGAAAATATGTTGAAAATGATAAGAATTATATAATTGTTTCCCATAAACTTCTCAAAAAATTCAAATATGAAGAGTTTGAATGGCAGAGGCTACCAGCTCCAGTTATAATGTTCACGCCTCATGAACATATCTGGACTTGTGTTTTGTTTCATTCACACGTTTGAGTAACCCTTTATTATTACTCTGTACATCACAAGAACTCAAAATCCTCTGTTCCACCTTTTGATGTCACGTAGTTTTCAAGTTAACAACTCCTTTTTCCTCTTAATTTCAGTAGAGAATGACAATTTCAGGACTGAAATCATCGAAATGATTCTAGTGAAGGTGTGTGGAGTTTAACAACACAGTGGAGCACTTCCTGTATTACCACGTGACATCACAAGGTGGAACAGTGTTTTCTGTTTGAGACAAGAACTTAACGTGCAGGATTTGTATTTTAAACATGTATAAATGAAACAAAACACATCTTCAGGTATTTTTGATGAGAACCATAAATACAAAAATAGCGTAATATGAGCCCTTTAAAACACAAAATGCAAAATAGCCGTTTATAATGTGGTCATATTACTACCTAGGACATATCTGATTAGTACGGAAGCCAAGAGGGGTCACAACAAACGCAAACGCTGCAACAAATACAAATGCGACAACACAACAAAAAGCCACAACACACCAAAAATAGCCATAACAAACCAAAAAAAGCCACAACGGAAATGACCGCGGGACTCTATTTGAATGCAAACGCCGCAACAAATACAAAAGCCACAACACAAACGCAAATGCCGCAACACATTAAAAAGCCGCAACACATCAACAAGCCACAACGGAAGTGACCGCGGGACTCTATTTTCCGACGGACCGATCAAGCGGCAAGTGAAGAAGAAGAACTACAACCTGAAAAGTAAAGGAGCGGAGAAGTTGGAAATGTCAGAAAAAGTAATTTATTGTTTTATCATTATTCGTTTCAAGTTGTAGTTCTTCTTCTTAACTTGCCACTTGATCGGTCCGTCGAAAAATAGAGTCCCGCGGTCACTTCCTTTGTGGCTTTTTAATGTGTTGTGGCTTTTTGATGTGTTGTGGCTTTTTAATGATGTGTTGTGGCTTTTTAATGTGTTGTGGCTTTTTTGATGTGTTGTGGCTTTTTAATGTGTTGTGGCTTGTTGTGGCTTTTTTGATGTGTTGTGGCTTTTTTGAATGTGTTGTGGCTTTTTTGATGTGTTGTGGCTTTTTAATGTGATGTGTTGTGGCTTTTTTTGTGTTGTGTTTTAATGTGTTGTGGCTTTTTTGATGTGTTGTGGCTTTTTTGATGTGTTGTGGCTTTTTTGATGTGTTGTGGCTTTTTAATGTGTTGCAGCATTTGCGTTTGTGTTGTGGCGTTTGCATTAAAATAGAGTCCCGTGGTCATTTCCGTTGTGGCTATTTTTGATTTGCTGTGGCTTTTGTTGTGTTGTCGCATTTGTATTTGTTGCGGCGTTTGCGTTTGTTGTGACCCCTCTCGGCTTCCGTAGTTTAGCCCTGTGCAAACTTTCAAACTTTTAACATGAATTCTTTACAAAATGTCTATGAGAAAAATGAATGTGAATTTTACAGAGGGTGGGGCAGTCGCTGTTGAGATCCTTATAGTCTCATGTTCTAGAGCTTGATTTAATTTCAGCTATAGAGCAAGGACCTATATAACCCTATGTGAGATTTACAGTTTTTGAAAGAAATCCTCAAACATATGATCCACAAATGTTGAATCATTGTTTGAACGAATCATTATTTGTTTGGGATCGGCTCCACAAACTTGTCATATTAATCTCGTGGCTTAAAGTCCTGGCAACTGGCTACAATCATGTCATAGATTTTGATGGATGGCACCATGTTTCGAAGCTAAACTAAGCTAGCTAAAAAAACACTTGATTTTTGCTGATGAGAAGATGTTGAACGCATGTGTTTATGGTGATTACAGAGATATTAACAATAAATCAGATCAAAACATCTGCTTTTTGACAGTTAAACAGCAAATTCCACCATCCATAAGCTCCATTTTAAACTCTCCATGGGTTTCAGAATGATCACAAGTTAGCGTCATTGTCATAGTAATTAACTATTCAAAATGGCGCCAGATAACAGACAACGGACACACAGGGATTCAGAATGTCACTGAACACAACACATCAGTTCTTATTTACTTTCTTGATATTGTCTTAAAGGTCCTATATTACACAAAATTTACTCTTGTGAGCTTTAAGACAAGTTATAATAGCCTGATTCATCAGCCGGTTTCACTTTGTGGAAACTGTTTGACCTCGCAGCATTAGGATTCTTAGGATTCGTTCACTCGACAGTAGGTGGGTACTTTTTTTATTTAACCAGTCATTGCTATTTGGTCATGATGTATGTAATGCACGGCTAACTGGTATATTAAGCGTTTCCCAAATCCCATAGGAAGAAGGGCAATAACGTCTTTCCCCTTGATAAAATTCACCAAACATTCTCTTTGTTCTGGCTTTAAATCCTCAATCGTGGGAACCGTTGACAACACAGAATGTGTGGCTCTTCGCTGATTAGCGAATCTGGAGTTTTTGCGAACCCTCTAGTGTAGTCCATTTCTTGACATAGTTGCTGGAGAGAAATGAAATTGAGCACTAGGTGGCGCCAGCCTGGCTACAGATTTCTTATTTCTGAAAGCTTTTTTACGCCATAGAAAAGACTCGATACTCCATACGGAACACTCTTTCTTTAGAGTATAATTTTCAACATTAAGGAACAGTACTTCCTTTTGTATTACCATGTGCAACACAGAATGTATGGCTGTTCCCTGATTGGCTGGTACCCGGACTTACACTTCCGAGGTTCTTGCAAACCGTCTAGTGTATTCTGATTCCTGACCTAGTCGCTGGAGAGAAATGAAATTGAGCGGAGGCACTAGGTGGCGCCGGTCTGGCTAATGCTATAATGTTATAATGTTGGTATCTCCTAAAAAGCATGCTCAGAGTTGTGTTTTTATTTGTTCATGCATGTTTGAGTAACCCTTTGTATTCGTCTTTGTACATCTCCTAAGATCAAAATGCTCTGTTCCACCTTGTGATGTCATGCAGTGTCACCTCTCCATAGATCTGACCTGTAACTGGTGGCTTCACATGCTTGTTTATATGGAAATGGCCAAGTCTTATACTGTATTGTGGCACATTCCAGGCAAAGCAATAATATCTCAATGGAGATATTGAGCCTAAAGTTACGCAGTGCACCTTTAATCAAATTAAAATCATAATTTTAATGGACGCAATCAACAAATCGCTAAGTACCATAATTTCCTCCACAAACTACAAAATATCCGGTCTTACTCTGTCAATCTGTTTAAAATCAGAACAGAATTTTGAACAGAATCCTATAATTAAAACATGAATTGCACATCTAATCGCAATCGTAATGCCTGTCAGAAAAAATGTTACTTGATATTTTTTCTCAAATCCTTCAGCCCTAAAAGCTCATATATATTCCCAGTGTAATCTGAGCACCTCCTCCTCGTCTTCTGCCCCCTCTGGTGATCCCGGGTCGGCGCGCGTTTAAACCTTTTAACTTGAACGATCCATTTGACTCCTCTGCCCCGCCTCTTTTTGCCATCGCGCGTTCCGATTGGCCGGTTCTGGAGCCAAAGCGCCGGCTGTTCTGTGGAGCTGTGATGATGTTTGACTGAGCTAGCGTCTGGTTTCTGCTCCTGGATCATTCTGCTTCTCTGTGTCTGAGTGAGAGCGAGTGTGAGAGCTTCATTCATAAAAACCAAGCTGCAGATGGAGAGGAGTCAGTGGGCACAGATACAGGGGGATGTGAGGATAAGGAGAAGAGGAGGATCATGGGAATTGCGTAGGGAAGACATGCATGTACTGTCGTTTCAGACCGGCCTGGGAATCACATGGTCCTTTTACGATATGATACACGATACATGGCTCTAGGATTGTACAGAAAAAAATCACATACTAATCAATACTAAAACTACAATCGAAACTAAATACTAATTTTAGCAAGTATTGATACTGAAAAAAATTTAATTTGACCTTTGACCCAACAGTTTCATCTTGAGTTTTATCAGAGTTAGTGTAAAACCAGATGGTGTAATAAAGAAATACTTTTATTTTGTGTTGAAAATCACAATATTTTCCAAAAAAGAGGTTTTCAAATCAAATCAGATCAAATCAAATTCATTTGTATAGCACATTTAAAACAGCCAAAGCTTGCAAAAGTGCTGAACAGTGAAATAAAACATACAATAGGCAAATCAACCAGAATAATAATGATAAAAAATAAAAATAATAATAACAGCAAGGTGTCTCTTCCTAACTTTGGGCAAATGCCAAGGAGAAATGGTGCGTTTGGAGCAAGGATTTAAAGTTTTGAAGTTTTAAAATGATCATTTGGGTATCAAAATAGGTATCAAGTATTGAGTGTATTCTTTAGTATCAAAATCAAGTTAGAAATGTTAGTACTTTGACAACATGATGTTAGAATTTTGTGATACATGTAATGATCAATATATTCTACTTATCCCAGTACAGATATATTGTATAAGCAGCTCTTGAGGTCCAAATAAGTCCACTGCGTACTGTTTGCATCCAGTTATAAGTCGCTTATTGTTCCCTAATCAGGAAGTGTGCAGTTAGCATGCTAGTAACCGTCACGGAAGCTAGGGTCTGTGAAAGTTGCTTATAAACCCATCGTGATGAATAATTATGATGCTCAGAATGGTTTTGATTAGGAATAACTCTGGAGCTCTGCAAACTGATAAGGAAGTGAAGTGCTGACTTCCGGTGTCATGGCGACAGCATAGACAACTACGCTCGTCCTTAGAGGAGTCTAATGAACAAGAAAGATCGAGGGTGACAAGGAAAAAAAGGCGATAATATGAGCCATGACAACGGAGCTGAACAAAGATCTTGGCCTGGAGAACACGGCTCTGGTCAAACAGATAACCATATTTTTAATGGTAAAAAATGGGAAAAGGGCTATGATTATTAAAGCTACACTTTGTAACTTTTCTAGTGCACATTCCACCAACAAACCACCGCTTCATATTGTTGAATAAGTGTAATACCAAACTGTGGAACATTTCAGGCAAACCTCCACCAGAAAAGTTATACAGACAACACCGTCAGTTATTGAACACAAAAATTCTAATTTTCTTCTTCAAAGTGTGGACTCCGAGCCGCTTTTGTTGATTGAGAAGTTTTCTACATGTTAAATGAAGTTCTCAAAGCTGGTGGGATTTTTCTTATCATAAATTTGAGATAAACTCAAATCTCATCTTCACAGTCTCAGCGGGAGAGCTGACACTGTCAAAAGAGTCTAGTTTCAGATGCAATTGTACTTTCAGAGTTTGGCTTTTGAAAATTTTGTTTGGTTTTAAATTTAGTTAAACATTTAAATGGGTGAAAACTAAAATGATGAATCAGCCCAGAACAAAGGAGTTCAAGGAGAGGTGAAGAGGAGGATAGGACCAGGGGGAGTGAAAGTAGCCATTAAAAACCCACAAACCCAAATTACAGAGCGCCACACACCAAGAGTTTACCCACACAAAGAGATGAGGTGAAAGTACTTATTACTTTACCGTGTGGGGCAGTAACTAGTAGCAAAGTACGGATTACTGCAATCACATTACTTTTTAGTAAAGCAGTAATTTAAGGCAAGGCACGGCAAGTTTATTTGTATAGCACAGTTCATAGCAATAAGCAATAGCAAAAGTAATTCAAAGTGCTTTACAGAATAAGAAAGACATGAAAATCACAATGCAAACAAATCAAAACACAAATAATCATCTTAAAAATAAAAGAGGAGAGTGCAGAATGAAAACCTTTCAGTCATATGCACAGCTAAACAACTGTTTTGAGCCTGGATTTCAACATTGTTAATTGAACTATATTATAATTGAAAACTGAATAATTATTTACCTGCCCTATTAACTTTTATTTAACTTCCAAAAATATGTGTAATCCATAGAACTGTGTTGTAAAACAGTAAAATATTAAAACAGGAGCGTGGGATGTTATCTTCTGTTGTCAGACGCAGATCAGCCGTGAACCAAAACAACACAAATACTGTTTTTTTAGAGAACTGAGGAGTTGTTTGCTGACATTAATGGTCCACTACGTAACTTTTTAATTGGGGGTCCATCACCTGCTTGTTTCTATAGATTAGGGGTGCATTGCCTTGAGTCTGACGATACGATACATATCATGATTTGCATGTCACGATTCAATATATCACGAGATATCCCAGTATTAAAACAATGGGTGATATATTGTGGTTTAGCTATAATTACTTCTAATAATACAGTCGACGACCTCTTCAAGAAAACACAATTGTATGAAATATAAAAATCATTATGAAATCATCAGAACAGTGAATGTAACTAATGCATTTTTGTGAAAAAATCGATTTGGATCCATTTTGAATTGATTCAAGAATTGTGCAATGAAGTATCACGATATATCACTGAATCAATTTTTTTTCTTACACCCCTACTATAGATATGTCATTGCTCTGACTGGAATGTTCCACAGGATGACATTAAACAGTTCTACATTTTGTTCAGTTACAAGTGGTTTTATAGCTCAAAAATACCTAAAAAAAAACAGTAAGTCTGACTCTGAGCGGTGATACCTCTGGAACTTGGTCTGGTTTGGTTTCCATGAACATAGAGAGGTTTAATTTCATACTGTGAAACATTCCAGACAAAGCAATAACATCTTCACGGAGAAAAGCATTTGACGGACCCTCCACCAGAAAACTTACACAATGCACCTTTAAGCTCTGTAACAGAAAGTGTGATTAGTGTGAAGAATTCATGCTTTTTATAAACTGGTTCTTGAGCTGTTACTTTTTTTTTTCTCTCTCTTTCCAAAATAACGTATGTTAAGAATGAGTGATCAAACGACTTCAATCAGATTTGCTTTTCAATTTAATCTGACCAACACTGTTTAGATCCTTTTGCTTAAACGTCTGTATTTTGGAGAAAGTGTCTTATGTGTTGAGCTGGTTTCTGATCTTACTCTTACTCAGTTTCTTAATGTTCTCCGTTGTGCAGTATTAAACTATAGTTCACGTGAGCCACAAGACAGGTTCTGAAATATATCAAACTCATTTTTCCATAGAAGTTTAGATTTGAACTTCAACAAAATGGCTTAATACCATAAAGACTATCATTACTACTCCCTATATTATTACATAGCTTTGCCTGGCATCTGCAGTATCTTCAACCATAGTCATCTCCCTCTCGCTCACTCACAGTGCCAATCCAGACAACAGACAAAATAACAAGCACTGAAATACACTGAGGGACAGACCACCTGGCTCAGCGCTCCCAGATATAATTATTCAAATGGAGGTGGAGGTCGTTGCGGAGTGCCTTGGAGGGGGTAACTAAAGCTAAACATAATTCATATAAAACGTATCGGCTGTGGGAGCTTCTGATTCCTGCTCACAAGGCTCCCACTTACACTAGCCCTGCGTGCACAGACCTGTAACCAGCGCACTGAGATATTTACAAAATGACATCAAAAATCTACCGAAAATAAACCTGTCTCAACGGATTTTACGATGGTGACTCAGACCATTTAGTTCACACCTCAAGAATAAGTACAAAGTTGAATATTAAAGTAGCTCACTGATGGATGTGGTGGTAAGTGAGTTTGTCTTGTAGTTATGGAGATTTGGACTAAACCAGGATTTAAGCTTTACCTGTATTAAACTGAATGAGGATTGAACTAATAAATCAGGACTAAACCAGGACTAAAGCAAGACTTAAGAAACCCATATAAGGACTAAACTAAGACTATATCAGGACTAAACCAGGACTAAACTAGATGTAAACCAGGTCCAAAAAAGGACTAAACGAAGACTACACAAGGGCTAAACCAGAACTAAACTAGGACTTAAGCACCAATAAAATTAAATCAGGACTAAACTAGAAGTAAACCAGGTCTAAACTAGGACTAAACCAAGAGTTAAGCACCTGTATAAGATTAAATGAGGACCAAACTAAGACTAAACCAGAACTAAACAGGACTAAACTAGAAGTAAACCAGGTTCATAAAAGGACCAAGTCAAGACTACACAACTACTAAACCAGAACTAAACTAGGACTTAAGCACCGGTAAAATGAAATCAGGACTAAACCAGGAGTTAAACACCTGTAGAGGACCAAAATAAGACTAAATCAGTACTAAACCAGGACTAAACCAGGACTTAAACACCTGGAAGACTAAATCAGGACTAAACCTGGACTAAACAGGGCTAAACTAGAAGTAAAACAAGTCTGAACTAGGATTAAACCAGGATTTAATCACCCATATAAGATTAAACAAGGACCAAAACCTGGATTTAACAGGACTAAACTAGAAGTAAAACAGGTCTGAACTAGGACTAAACCAGGATTTAAGTACATGTATAAGATTAAACAAGGACCAAACTTGGACTAAACAGGACTAAACTCGAATAAAACAGGTCTGAACTAGGACTAAACCAGAATTTAAGCACCTGTATAAGATTAAACAAAGACCAAACTTGGACTAAACAGGACTAAACTAGGACTTAAGCACCAGTAAGACTAAATCAGTACTAAACCAGGACTAAACCAGGACTTAAGCACCAGTAAGACTAAACTAAACCAGGACTAAACCAGGACTTAAGCACCTGAAAGACTAAATCAGGACTAAACCTGGACTAAACAGGATTAAACTAGGAGTAAACTTGGTCTGAACTAGGACCAAACCAGGACTTAAGAACCTCTGTAAGATTAAACAAGGACCAAATTTGGACTAAACACGACTAAACTAGAAGTAAACCAGGTCTAAAAAAGTACTAAACCAAGGTTATACAAGGACTAAACCAGAACTAAACCAGGACTAAATTAGGATTAATTCATTCAGCAAGAGTGACATCAGACTTTTATTGATTCTTGGACATTTCTGGATCACTAGAATCATCAACCATCATTCTGACAGTGCGAGATGAGCCCAGTTTAGTCCTGATTTAGACCGAGCTTGGTCTTGTTCTAGTCCTGGACTAGTTCCAGGTTTACTCCCAGTTAAGTTTCACTTTTTTATGATGCAATGTGCCACACACTTAGAAAAATGACGTTATCTGAAGTCAGCGTATTGACTGGAACATTTGAAGTTTTTTAAGCACATCCTGTATTACCACATGACATCACAAGGGGGAACAGAGTGTTTTCAGTTTGAGAGAAGAGCTCAGTGTAAATATGAAGGGTCTGTGTGTTAAACATGTGTGAACGAAACAAAACGCAACCCCAGCTATGTTTGTGATGAGGAAACAACATTAACGCAACATGGCCCCTTTAATAAACTAGTTGTTCATTATGACTTAAGTCTTTGTTCATGGCTAATTAAGTAGTAGAATAATAAAGTGGTACCAGTAATATGTGTATAATAGCTTTAGCATAACAGCTTTCACTCCAAATGTGTTGTGTGAGCCGCCCACATCTTCCAGTGTAATTACACCAATGACAGCATCATTATAAGAGTGTAGGGCTGGAAGTGCTCAGAGCCTCTAATTGGTGTTTTACTATACTGTGTTTAAGGGTCAGTGCGCCAAGTTTGTTTTCCACCAACAACTATCACAAGATCATCCCCACCGCTATGTAGAACAAAACAAGACGACACACAAGGAAAAATAACACAAGGGACCTTTTATATGCTTCACAATGCTTTGTTCAGTCTGCATACATTTATATATATGTAAAGGTGGGAGGAGACATACTGAAAAAGAGATAATTTTGTTGTTGATTGTTGTTTTGGAGAAGTGTGAAATAATGCATAAGAAAGTAAAGTGTGTATTCTTTAAGGGGTCTATAGTACAAAAAAAGGTCTATGTTATAATGTTGGTTCCTCATCAAAAACATACTTGGAGTTGGGTCATTCATGTTTAACACAAAAGTCGGAATCACTATCTTCCACCTTGTGATGTCATGTGGTAATACAAGTGCTCCACGGTGGTTTTAAACTGTATAAACCTTCTCTAGAATCATTTGGGTGAGTTCAGTCCTGGGATTGCCTGTTTCTACTGAACAAAAGGTAAAAGTAGCTGCTTAAAAATTACTGCTTCCTGACATCACAAGGTGAAACGGAGCATTTTGAGCTGTGGGGATGCAGATAGACTAATAATCCAGGAGTTCCTCAAACATGTGTGAATGAAACAAAACACAGCTTCAGGTATGTTTTTGATGAAGTAACAACCATGGCATTTACTGGCATGTTTTAACACTTTTATCACAATTTACAATATCATACTGCGGCTGTACTTGCGGTCATTGTCTGGGCTAAGGAGTTTTATGAACAGCATGAAGCCAGACCTGGCACACGCACGTACTGTCCGAACCTGACCCTGGCTGGAAGTCTACACCTGAACTGAGCCTGTGCACTCATAGAACTGGAGTTAATTTAAGTAACCTGTTTTATTGGCAGAATAAGGGCGGGTATGTGTTTAACTCTCTGTGTGTCTCTTGTAGCACTTCTCCCTGGCAATGTTGTCGAAATACTAACATTTCAAACTCGATTTTAATACTAAAGAATAAACTCTATACTCAATATTGATTCCGATACCGCACTGACAATAAAAGCCCTTCAGGTTTTGTAGTGGTCCATGGGTGTATACTAGTCTTTGTGCTCTTATCTGATACAACTCAAGATCATACTAAAGCTCTTCAGGAAAGATTTTCATTTCATTTCTGTCCTGTGAATCAGAATGTTTAGTACCTGCTCAAATAATCTAATAAATACTATCAAAGTATAATGTAATAAAATAAAATAAAAATAAATAAAATATAAATATAAAATATAAAATAAAATAAATGTAAATATAAAATAATTAAAATTAAATTAAATAAAAATAAATAAAAAGTATAAGTATAATAAAATAATACCTGCTCAAATAATCTAGTTTCGAAACTGGTTTTAGTATCAGTTAGTATCTCATTTTAAATATTTTTCACATCCCTAATTCCCATCTGGTATTATCTCTGTCTTCTTCCTGTTTCTCTCTTTGGGAGGGCCTCCGTATCTCTCACCTCACCTCCACCTCCTCTTGTCTTCTGTGTTTTAGCTCTGCCCTTTCATTCACGTGCCTTCTCCCCTCACGTCGCATATTTGACCACTTACTTGGTTTGGAGCTTGACATCTTCTCTCGAGAGCAGAAGAGAAGACTGCTGTGGCTGCTCCGGGTTCACCTGTCAGTCTGCACCTGTCAGTCCTCTGTGGAGTATTGGAGAGTGTTTGTGATGTGCTCAGTTACACCTGTCACGATAACACATTTTGATATATTGCCACAGAGATACACCGCGATAAAGGATTATATTGAAACCACTTTATGCCACTGTCACAATAACTTTAAAGGTAATGTTTGAATGTACTGTATCGTTATGAAACATGAGTAAGAACAAATAAATAGTAGAATGAAGCAATAATTGTGGGTGAAAGTAGAGCGTTTGTAGCCTGACTTATCAGCCGGTTTCACTTTGTGGAAACCGTGTGACCTCACAGCATTAGGATTCGTTCGCTCGACGGTAGGCGGGTACTGTATTTTCCACACTATTAGGCTCTCTGGATTATAAGGCGCACTAGAATGGTCGATTTTCGAACTTTTTTCACAAATAAACTGCACCGGACTTTAAACGAAACACAACAGTTGGATGGGTCAGTGGGAGTTTGTTTGGTGCGTTCACGGTGACTCTGGGCTTTGTTCAGTTGTGGCGTGTAGGGAGGGTGCTGTCTGGGACCGCTGGATTGTTGGCGTGTTCGCAGTGACTCAGTTGTTCAGTTGTGTCTAGAAATGGCACATTGCACTCGCTTTTTCGGTTCGTTCCTCCGTTCCGTTCCTTGTCGGTGTGGAGTGATGAGTGTGGCTGCGGGTGTTTTTCGCTGCGCGGTCGCTGTCGTTTTTTGATGGGGTTGGAGGCTTAAGAGCGCGTCTAATAGCCCGGAAAATACAGTACTTTTTTTTAATTTAACCAATCGCTGCTATTTTGTCGAGAAGCATGTAATGCGCCAAATCCCACGCTTTCCCCTTGATAAAATTCACCAAACAATTTCTTTGTTCTGGCTTTAAATCCTCGATCTCGGGAATCGTTGCCAACACAGAATGTCTGTCTTTGTCTACATACATCTCGACAGCTTTGTTTACTGTTGTGCTGTACCACAAAAGGGACCCAGACAGGTGCTTGAGTTTAACGTCATGGCTTCACAGCTCTTCGCCGGTACGTGGTCTCCAACTTCCGGGGTTCTTGTAAATTGTATAGTGTATTCTGATTCCTGAGCTAGTCACTGGAGAGAAATGAAATTGAGCGGAGGAGCGTTTGTCCACTAATGTCAAGTTTCGCGGCTTGAATCTCACTCTCGACATAAACTTCACTGGTTGAGCGGTCTGATCCACTGACCCAAGACACTTTGGCAAGACACTTAACCCACCTCACCCCCAGTGTCTGCATACACTGGTGTATGAATATGTGTGTGAATGGGTGAGTGGTTCCTTGATGTAAAGCGCTTTGAGAGCCTTCAAGGTGAAAAGCGCTGTATAAAAATGTGACCATTTACCATTTAATTAGCCATAGAACTTGCTTTTCCAACCCAACAGAAATAACAACAATCTCACCACTATTGCAATGAAACTGTACACACATAAATATTGAGCTCCAGAATATATTGTTCCGTCTGTCGATATAGTGTTTTTTATGACAGGTCTGTGCTGTGGAGTGGGTGTGATAGGTTTTTAGGAGTTCAGACTTGGGTCATGACTCTACAGTAGATCCTCTCTGTCTCTGTGTAGGACAGTGGGTTGTAGCTCACATCAGCCTGTTGGATGAGATGCTCCAGTAGTCCTGTCATGATAACAGATTCCAAAGTGTGATCTATTGCTGAAGTAAAGATAGACGATAATATTGAAACTAACGTAACAACCCCAGGCACATAATGTTTGGAACTTGTACTGTATTTAAGTTAATTGCCAGATTTTCAGTTTTTCTCTTTAAACTGATGCCAACAAAATGAAACAACATGGCAAGATAATAAATAAATATCAGAATGAATCACTTTAGTACTTAGTTTGCATCTGTAGTAAGTCAGAAGTGATTAATTTATCCTTAAATCGGCTTAAATCGAATCATATAGCTAAAAAAATACCAAAAATCTCCCAGTAGTGCCAAAAAAAGTACCTGATAAATACTGACCCCAAAATATACTGTTCCATGTTTCATATATTGAACCATAAGTCGATGTGCTGTAGTAATTATCGTGACAGGCCCAGCCCGAGCTCACCTTCACACTAAACCTATACTTCTACTTTACCTTCTCTCGCGTTTTGGTCGAGTGATTCTTTTTGACATTTTTCGGTTCATTTCCACCTAGACACTGTGCTTCTTCTGCTCCACCTGATTTCAATCTCATTTGTGGTGTCAAAAATGCTCCCCCCTCCACCTCTCTGTCTCTCCTTCACCCCCTCCTCTCTCTCTCTCTCTCTCTCTTCCTTCCCTCCCTCCTCCTTCCTTCTCTTCTCCCTCTCCTGCCCCTTATCTGGTGCTCTCCATCTCTCCATATTTGCGTGTTATTGGCGTGACAGGGCTGGGCTGGTTGGCAACAGTGCACGTCACGCTTGAACAATGTAGCTCTCGTATTCATATGATAATGTAGCAGACATCCTCCGCCAATGCTATTCTTTATCTCTGACTTTTATGGGTCTGATGCTATGCCCTCTCTCTCTCCCCTTTTTAAAAATGCCTCATGTCCTCTCCCCTATAGGTTATATTGACTTGGAGTGTCAAAAAACTATGTCCAGATACTAATCGATAAACTGAAACTAGATTTTGAAGTCCTCATGTTAGGCTATATTTTATCGATCTGTGTTATTATGTTTCCTCGTGGAGTTTTTTTTTTTTTTTTTTCCGTTCACATATGTTTAACCCACAAATCCTGCATGTTTAGTTCTTCTTTCAAACTGAAAACCGACGTCACCTTCCACTTTGTGATGTCATGCGGTAATACAGGAAGTGCTCCACTATGTTTTTAAACTCCATACACTTACACTAGAATCATTTGCATAATTTCAGGCCTGGAACTGTCAATCCCCAGCCTGATTCATCAGAGGGTTTCACTTCGTGGAAACTGTCTGACCCCGCAGCATTAGGATTTGTTCGCTCAACGGTAGGCGCGTACTTTTTATTTAACCAATCGCTGCCATTTTGTCGTGATATTAAGCTTTTCCCAATTCCATACGAAGAAGGGCAATAACGTCTTTCTCCTTGATAAAAAAAACAAAACATTCTCTTTGTTCCGGCTTTAAATCCTCGATCTTGGGAATTGTTGTCAACACAAAATGTATGGCTTTTTCTCACATTTCCAGGGTTCTTGCAAACCATTTAGTGCAGGGGTGGGCAAACTTTCTGACTCGCCGGCCGCATAGGGTCCTAAAGTTTGACTGAAGGGCCGGACAGAAGACAGGACACAACGTGTTAAGAGCTCAGATTCATTACATTCTTATTCACATTTATCTAGGACTTCAGACGCACGCTACACGTTTCATCACTGCTGTGAAAGATTCAGAACACATAAAACTGCTGAGACCTGTTCCACTGCACACCACGAGTGAATGTATATCGCGACTTCACCGTTTTTCGAATATGGCTGGTAACAACTCAAAAACAAAGCTCAAACAACCACAGATATACACCTGTGAATGTGATAAAACCTGCCTCCATAATGTTGCACATATAAATAATTACAACTCAGAGACCATAGGTTTCCTTGATTGATTTTTACCAACTCAAAATGGAAGCAGTGCAGTCTTATATCTTAAGCACCAACTACTTCACTCATGGTCCGAATAACTCCTGTAAGAACACTTTCCCATAAAGGATTGCGGCCAACATAATACGCCGCAACTCAATGTATATATAGTGCGCCATCTACTGGGAAACGCTGGAAATGCATGACAAATAAAACATCAACAAGGTTTTGTAATTTATTCCAGTTCGGCGGGCCGGACTAAAAGGTTTAAAGGGCCACATACGGCCCCCGGGCCGTAGTTTGCCCACCCCTGATCTAGTGTGTTCGGATTCCAGACCTAGCCACTGGTGAGAAATGAAATTGAACGGAGGCACTAGGTGGCGCCAGCCTGGCTCGTCAATCCCTACTGAACTAACAGCAAAAGGAGCTGTTAACTTGAAAACTACCGCTTCATGACATCACAAGGTGGAACAGAGCATTTTGAGTATTTAGATACAGACTAATAATAAATTACTCAAACATGTGAATGAAACAAAACACTATGATTTTAGGAGGTAACAATGTGATAACATGCCTAAAAACGCACAATAGACAATTTTATATAATACAAGACCTTTAAAAAGTATCAAGAACAGGTTTTATAAATAAGAATAAGTTTGACCTTTTCTGAATAAATTTAGAGGTGTCTTGAACCACAGGGGCTAATACAAAACCACATGGTAATATTAAAAAAGCTACTATTACATTTTGTTGAAAATGAAATTACAATTCGTGTTATCATCTTCATGTCCTTTTCTTAGTATCCAAATTTAAACGTGTATTTTGTTGATACTTTGTACATTCTCTAGATAATAGGCTCATTATACTTCAGCAGAAAATGTCAGAAATGTGCTAAAATGTTCTCCTTAATGTCATTACATGGTTGAGTTTCAAGAATGGTGCAAAATGAGAATAGACAGTTTGCATTTGTCCTGGTTTGATCCTGGTTTGAGGCCACTTTAGTTCTGATGCAGACTTGGTTTGGTCCTGTTTTAGTCCTGGTTTAGGTCTAGTGTAGTCCTGGTCTAGTCCTGGTTTAGTTCTAGTGTAGTCCTGGTCGAGTCCTGGTTTAGTTCTAGTGTAGTCCTGGTCTAGTCCTGGTTTAGTTCTAGTGTAGTCCTGGTCTAGTCCTGGTTTAGTTCTAGTGTAGTCCTGGTTTAGTTCTAGTGTAGTCCTGATTTAGGTCTAGTGTAGTCCTGGTCTAGTCCTGGTTTAGTTCTAGTGTAGTCCTGGTCTAGTCCTGGTTTAGTTCTAGTGTAGTAATGATCTAGTCCTGGTTTAGTTCTAGTGTAGTCCTGATTTAGTTCTAGTGTAGTCCTGGTCTAGTCCTGGTTTAGTTTCAGGTTTAGTCCCAGTTTTGTCTCAATTTTAACGTGACGATTGTGCAAGCGTGAACACAATCTCGGTTTAGTCTAGGTATAGTCCAGACCTAGACCCCAAATTTGATGCGGTGTGTGTACAAGTGAGAACACACTAAAATTATATTTCATTTTCCAATTTAAGTCTGGATGAAACTGCAAAATGAATTCTTTCCTCCGACTGATTGATCACAATTTCAGACTTTTAATTTCAACATTTAACACAATAATAGTCACATTTCTTCCTTCAAAATCTGAACTCTGCTCCAAACCGGATGCTTTTACTGACAGAGAATTGGCTGTGAACCTCTTCATTAAGCTGATTTTGATTGGCCATTAGAAACAACAGGATCTCAATTCACTTACAATTCAACAAAACCTTTTCGATATTATCTTGTCGCAGATATATCGACGCTATGTTACATTTGCAGTCACATTCGGTGGCTTTCATTCATTTGTTTTTACACTGGCCTTTTGGTAACACTGTCTCTCTCCGTCTCTCCCTCTCATTCTCTCTCTCTCTTTCTCTCTTTTGACTCCATCTGCCTTTCTTGCATGTTGGCAGGGCCCAATCCACCAGCTGATACTAGCATTCCCTGGCACCCGGCCAACTGGCAACACTGCAGGAGAGAGAGAGCACGAGAGAGGGAGAGGAAGGAACGAATGAGGAGAGAGAGGAGGAGGAGGAGGGAGGGAGGAGAGAGAGAGAGAGGGAGGGTAGAGAGGAGAAAGAGGAGGAGGGATGAGAGAGAGAAGGAGAGAGAGAAAGGGAGGGAGGGTAGAGAGGAGAGTGAGAGAATGAAAGAAAATTAGTGAATAATAGACGGAGGAACAGGAGCGGGGAGGGCGACAGAAAGAAAAAAGAGAGGGAGAGGGGGATGGGAAGCCAAAAAAGGATTGGAAAAAATGAAAGAAATAACAATACGCTGGGTTTAAAAAGGAGCTGCCACTGCGCTCTGTCTGTTGTGTTTAAGGGCAGGTGTGACGACTCTCGGTAAAGAAGTGATCAAAAACACATATACATACTACAGATGATGACTTAGACTGGAATAAACCTGGTCTTAACTAGAACTAACCCAGGACTAATATAGGTCTAAACCAAGTCAGTAATATCTAGACTCAGTCAGGGTTAAACCAGGTCTTAGCCAGGACTAAAGCAGGGCTCAGTAATAAACCACGTCAATACCAGGATTAAACTAAACCAGGATGAAATCAAGACTAAACCAGAACTAAACCAGGTCTCAACTAGTACTAAACAAGGTCTATTTAAGGTTTAAACTAGTACTAAACCACTATTTAGAAGGTCTACATCAGGATTAAACCAAGGTTATATCAATGCTAAACCTGGGCTCAATGAGGTTTACTGTACCATACTTAGACCACGACAAGTCTGGGACTAAACTAAACCAGGACCAAACCATATCTAAACCAGGGTTAAACGAGGTCTATACACCAGGACTAAACCAACAGTAAACCAGGACTAAACCAGGACTAAACCAGAGTTAAACAAGGACTAAACACCAGGACTAAACCAGGTCTATACACTAGGACTAAACAAAAGGACTAAACCAGGACTAAACCAGAGGACCAAACCAGGACTAAACAGGACTAAACCATGACTAAACCGGGACTAAACCAGAGTTAAACTAAGTCTATACACCAGGACTAAACCAGAGTTAAACCAGGTCTATAAACCAAGACTAAACCAGAAGACTAAACCAGGACTAAACCAGGGTTAAACTAGGTCTAATCTAGTGTTAAATCAGGTCTATACCAGGATTAAACAGGACTAAACCAGAGTTAAACCAGGTCTATATACCAGGATTAAACCTTGGCTAAATCAGGACTAAAGCAGGACTAAACCAGACTTAAACCAGGTCTATATACCAGGACTAAACCGGGACTAAACCAGGTCTAATCTAGTGTTAAACCAGGACTATACACCGGGATTAAACCAGGACTAAATCAGGTCTAATCCAGGACTAAACCAGCCTGAATCCAGAGTTAAACCATGTCTAATACCAAGGCTCAACCAGGACTAAACCT